>NW_027204666.1:0-23101 GCF_024711535.1 Dipodomys merriami | reverse complement strand
GAGGCCAGTAATTAGAAGTGGTTTCCTCTGTGTCTCTCTAGAGCTATCCACATTCACACGCTTAGTTGATTCCTCTCCCCTCTCTTCTGCTCCAATGGAGGTTCATTATCGTGTGTCTGTATCGCTTGTCCTCCGCCTGGTAGATGGTAGAACTGTGAATATGTTACATCTCATGGCAAAGGGGAGTTTAGGTTGCTGCTTAGCTGACCTTTAAAGAGTCTATCTTAGGCAAGCACTCTACCACTGAGCCACCTTCCCAGCCCCAATACATACTTTTTTTTTTTAAAGAATTTTTTGAAGGTTTGTCCAAATTGTTCTTCAGAGATGTTTATCTATTTATCATCTTGCAAGCAATTAGGAGACTGTTTAGCCACAATCTCACTACCACAATTTGTTATCAAACACATTGATTTTTTTTTCTGCCAATTAGAAGTTAAAAATATGTTGTTTTAGTTTTCATTTGCATTTATCTAATTAGTGTGGGCTAGCATATTTTTATATGTTGAAGAACCACTTCGATTTCCTTAACGGAAGGCAATGTTTTATGGTTTTTGTTTTTTTCCCCATGCTGAGTTGTAGGTCTTAAAAAAAAAGAATTGATTCCTTTACTTTTAGGAAATGACCATTTGATCTGGTTCACCTATTTCTCCCAGGTTGTTTGTTTGTTTTTTTCTAAACCTGCGGTTGTGAAAGACAGAAATTGCTTATTTTATTTGCTCACTTACCTATGAATTACAAATTTTAAGTGGTTCTTAATGTTTTCTCTTCATCAGGACTCTATAAAAATTTTTTTTCATGGGCTGGGAAGGTGGCTCAGTGGTAGAGTGTTTGCCTTGCATGCATGAGGCCCTGGGTTCGATTCCTTAGTACCACATAAGCAGGAAGTGGCACTGTGGCCAAGTGGTAGAGTGCTAGCCTTGAGCTGAGGAGCTGAGGGACAGCGCCCAGGCCCAGAGTTCAAGCCCCATGACAACAAAAAAAAAATTCCACTCCCTACTTAGCATTTTATTGGTTCCATTATTTTATATTCAAATCTCTATCCATCTGGAATGTATTTTACTGTGAGGTGTGAAAAGAAGATTTGACTTTATATTTCTCCAGATGGCTTCCCAGTTGTCATCATTTATGGAGTAATCTGTCTTTACCCCAATGATGAATGAGCCAGTAAGTAATAATCCTAGGTAGGTATGTGGGTCTATTTCTGAATTTTCTTTTTCTGTCGGGCATAGGGCTTAAACCCAGGGCTTGGGTACTGTCCTTGAGCTCTTTCATTCAACGCTAGCGCTCTACCACTTTGAGCCACAGTGCCACATCTGGTTTTCTGGTGGCTCATTAGAGATAAGCGTCTCATGGAATCTCCTGCCTGGGCTGGCTTTGGACCACGATCCTCAGATCTCAGCCTCTTGAGTAGCTAGGATGACAGGTGTGAGCCACCAGCGCCCCACTATTTCTGAGTTTTCCTCTTAGTGATCATCTACCCTTTGTGCTATCTCATTTGGCCTTGGTACACCCGTAGATGCTTTTGTACTAAGTCTTCCAAAAATACAAGCAATTCTTATTCGGTGGACAACGTGTAGATTTTGTGGTGGCTTCTGTTTGGGAATAAATTCACATTGGAAGATGGAGAACGATAGAAAAGAAGGCTGTGGTGGTCAGGAGGGTTTGCTCTGAGATTAGGCAACATCACTTTGGCCCTCAGCATTTAGAGGTTTCAAATTGCTATATTTGGAAAGCCAGGATGAAAAAACAAAATGAGTTGACCTCCTGTCTGGTGAGGGGACAGATGATGATGATAATAATGATAATATCAGTGATTACAAACTGCCACACTGGTGGCGCCTGCCAGTTTAAGGAGGTTATTACATTGATCTTTACAGCATCTGACAAATTAGCATTTTTATTCCCCTCTTACATCAGAGGGAAGTGGAGATGGTACAAGATGAAGAAGGGATTTGAACTCAGTGAGGACGGGCTCTTTGCAGGGCATTATGGGAATCTGATCTCATCCTCTTGGTCTTTCCTGGCTGCCATGTTATGAGTAGCTTTGCTTACCTCTCTCCTCTTAGGGAGACAAAGCAATGGGCCATTGGTTCATGTACGGGAATCTCCAACTTCAGAAGCCAAAACAAAACCTTCTCTCTTTATCAGTTATTGTTTTTTTTAAGGTAATGGAACGTTAACGCACGTGCATTTGTTAAAATCCTACCAGGGTGCACTTAAATGCGTGTATGTCAATCCATGTGGATTGTATCCAAAGAATCCAAACAGATGTTGGAGTCCACTTCATGAAAATCATGCTGGAATATTTAAGGGGAAGTAGACTAACTCCTGCGATTTTCTTTCTAGTTTTTAACCATGTTTCCTAGTTGTGCCCAGGGTTTTCGGTTCAACATGCCCATGCCCATGTACTGTACAGCACATCTTGATCTCTCACCTCTTTGATGGGTCTCCCCTTCCTGGCTCTCCAAACCTCACCCGTCCAGTTGAGTTTCCATCTTCACGCGTGGACATCGAGTATTGTCACTGTGTTTGCCGACCTTCTGGGGTTTACTTTGAAATGAACCAGGGATGAGATGGACTGAGGGATAGATAAAGGAAGGGAAAGGCGGATAGAGGCATAAATTCATTCAGCTTAGTGGAATGCTAATGAATGAATGCTGCTGTGTGTTAATAAATTTCATAGTATAATGCTGGAAAAAATGATTAAGATCAAACAAACTTTCCCAAAGCTATGTCCTATATTATAATACTTTACACACACACACACACACACACACACACACACACACACACACACACACACACACACACACACACACACACACACACACACACACACACACACACACACCCCTGTGGTCTAGGTATGTGTTTTCACCATTCTACTATACCACTCAGTTACATGGTGTCATCTCAGCAAGTTTGGTACAAGGGTTTATTGGTCCTGGCGTTCCCAGCCCCCTGTTCTTCATTCTCTCAACAGGGGGGGCTTGATAGAACCAGCACGGTTCAGTGAGTGAAGGTATGTGAACAATCCATCACAGGGGACATCATTAAACATTCCCCCAGCAGTCTCTGTCTGTGTGAAAAGCTGGCCTCCTTCTCATTGATCAAGGGGAAAGACGAAACCCATTTGGGCGACAGCTCCTTAGGCCCTTCTTGCCCATCCATCTTGCTGCATCCACCCAACCTCTGCTGTGGTGTTCAAATGTACGCATATTATTCCAGAGTAACCCTTCATTAGAGAGCGTGGCTTCTGAAGGGTCTTTGGCGGGCTGCAAGGCTCGTTCAGAACACACACAGCTTCCACTGAGTGACAGAGTTCCTGAGGGAGCTATCACCCACGGCGTGGCCCAGGCCGAGTTTGGGCTAGCAGAGAATACGAACCCAGCGCTGTCGGAGGCCTGCCAAGAGGGTGGGGAGCGGAGTTTCTCCTCCAAACACCTCTTCTAAAAGTGGCACCTTTTCAATAATTGAAAAAAGCAATTTATTCTCATAATGATTGTGAGGACTGTGATGCATACAAATGAGAGGAAGCCAGGGTTCGCCTTGTAATGACAGGATAGACGCTTTTGAGGTCGAAGCTGGAGACCGGGTGAGGTGGCAGGTGCGTGTAGATTGTCTTCATTCCTCCCCTCCCCCTCCCCCCTCCCCCCTCCCCCGCAACCTCCTATGCAGCTGAATTATTAGATGAGCAATTCCCTCCACTCCTCCTTGCTCTGTTTAAGGCAAAAAAAAGGGGCTGGGTTTAGCTCAAGAGGTAGAGAGTATGTTCAGGAAGCATCACGCCCCAAGTTTGAACTCCAGTACTACCACCCCCCAAAACAGAATTTATCACGATAAGATGTTGTTATTTTGTGGCTAAGCTTTGTCCTGGCCTCATTCATGACAATTTGCAAACAAACTCTGTAAGGTAGCGTTTACACTCACTGAAGAAAAGGAGGCTCAGAGAGTTATAAGGTAGTTCACCCAAGAGGACATAGCAGATATGGGTGACAAGAGATCAGAATGCCTCTGGTTTGGCCGAATGTGTTCTCTCTGAGTACTTCATTGGTACATATAATTTACATGCAGGAAGAAGATGAGGGTTTATTTTTGGTCTTCAAGTGTCATTAAAATCTGTAGACCCAAGAAGCAATGATAACATGATTCTAGTGCCATTTTTTTTTCTGACTCTAGGAAGCGCTTCCATGGAACCAGGCTATTTGGGGGACGTGGAGATAGACAGTCCCCCATCTCCATCAGCATACGGATGGAGTTGGGAGTTCTGGCTCTGCAGGACGATGGGGAGACGAAACACTTCGCTCTGCTCAGGACTCTCCGTCTTCCTCACCGCCGTCTCTTCAGCCCTCCTCCGAACACCGTCTGTCCTAAAAATACACTTTGACATTATACACAAACATCGGAGAGACATTTATTTGGCCCTGACCTTTGTATGGTGTTTTTTTCTCCCCCTTTTTTGCTTCAGTGACACACAAATGGGACTGAATTATTTATAGGTCCACGGGGAAATCAAAGTTGCTTTTATTCTTATTGAAAGCATATCAGGAGGCAATGGCGAGCCGGGAGCTTCGGCTCTTCACAGAGTCCTGCCAGCTCGAACCAAGGCGCCCCAGTAAAGGTGGGGTGCACTCTGCAACTGGCATTTAGGAAATCTCCATAAACCAGGCCATTGATACCATTTGGATACCTCGTCAGGGAACAGAGCATCTGGAACCTTCTTGACTGGAAGAGACTGCGGGGAGAGTGAGGGAGAAGAGGGAGTCTACTGACTTCTTTCTTCCAATCAGCAAATGCATATTGGTGCTGGGAATTGGGGAGAAAGAGATGAATGTATTAGCTCATTTCCCTGCCCCCCCAAGGATTTCACAGATAATTACTTAGTGTCTGTGTCAGACATTGAGGTGTATGTAACAAGACTGAAAAAGCCCTGTTTTCATGGAACAGACACCATTCCTGACAGCAGAGAATTCAGAGTAAGGAGGTAGCAGAGCATCATCATGATCACCGTCACCATTACCCGCCAGGCCCCATCTGAATATGTTGTGGTTGTTGGAATTGAACTCCTGGAGTTACAGAACCAATCCTTTTGTCTCTGTGTTTCAGAAGCATACCACGCACGGAGCTCAGAGTTCGAATCCCAGTACTACTACTTCCCCGCCCGCCCCCAAAAATGGAGAAGGAAAAAAACCCCAGAAAGATAATTCTTGCTTAGTGAGACAACCAAGAGGTCTTGGAATTCATGCAAAATGCTCTGAAAGCTCCCCCTCCTTTTAAAAAAATACCCCCATCCATTTTATTCACGGCAATGCAACGCGTTGGCTCTTACTGCTCAAGTCATATATTTCCCCTCAATGCTGAATTGATTTTTTTCTCTCTTTTTTTTTTTTTTTTGTTCCTTCAGGGTAAATTTCTTGATGCATTTAGAAGGAAGACAGGGATGAGATTGTATTTAATTTTCAGATCACTTTCCCTCCATAAGGATCTCATCATAAAAAAGGTCTACTTGCTAAGACAACAAGATGCTGATTCTGGGATGAGTAAAACGCAGCTCCTCCACGTCAGGGTCGTTGTTCCCGTCATCACTCCGGTCCCCAAGCTGTTGGGAACTGGATGATCACGGAAGGTCCCAGGACTCTGGAAGGACATAGCCCATTGTGAAGATCAAGGAAACATCTGGCCACGCTGGGGGAATCATGCTAAAAATACTTCTCTGTGTCAAGGCCAGTCACCCAGGATGGGGAGTCGTCAGACTGCTCTTCAATAGCACACGGAGCGGCTTCGGCACTATGCTTGGAACAGCATCTGAGTTCCTTGGAAGGACACAGGGAATGAGAACCTAAGGAATGCAGAGGCCACATGGAAAAACTGGGGCCTCAGACACCTATTTCTTAATTTATTTTCACTCGGTGCCACCCTTGCGTTTTAGAGTCCCAATATGAATCGATGATGTTGTGTGTGTGTGAGACAAGCTCACGAAGGTCATGACCTTTTGGGCATCTGTGTCTCCAGTGGAGACCCTCATACCCTCCCCCCTCCCCACAACTCTGCCTAGCAACTTATCACAGGCCACAGAATCGTCTAAATCTACTGCCACCCAAAGGGAGGAGAGCTGGTGTGACCTCTGCTTCACGGGGGGGAGAAAAACCGAGATGTTCACATCCTTTTCCATACCACGAGGGAATGGTGCCGTGGGGGTGGGGGTGGGGGCTTGGGACTCGTTTATGATTTGATTTCTGAGCAATTATTTTAGGTTTTAATGTCCCCTTATCTGGGAAGTGCTACCTTCAGCTCCGTTTCCCGAGCCATCTTGAAGGGTCACAGTGGATCACCGCGCGCTCTCTCTCCCGTGGCCGGACCAGACCTTTGGATCGCCTCCCGATCGGAGATTATTTATTTATTTTTGGATAAGCCCTTCATATCTGTGACATTTATTTTTCAAGGAAATTGGTTTCCTGCTTGATGTCTGAGGAGGTATTTGCTGAGATTCAGCCGCACTTCGGAAAGAACGGTGTGGTGACAGGGAGGGCTCTGAGTTCCGCTGCCAGGTGCTTTGCCTACATTATCTTTAATCCCCCCAGGCCGTCCGGCATGGCAAATACTATCTCTGTTTTGCAGATACTTTTTATTTATACCCTAACCTGTTCCAGGAGAGTTTGGAGAAGGCTTTGTAGGGATCATAAAATAGAGCGAGGGAAGAGGAGAGAAAAAGACTCTCACCCAGGCAGCGGGGGAAACAGAATCTCGAGGGCCTAGGAACTTTGAGTGCACCCATATGTGAGCCAAGTGGTTGAATGGTGATTTGAACTTGGATCTTCGGGTGCCTACGAGCTCTGAGGTTTGTATGAAGTCCAGCAGACAGTCTGCTGGGCACCTGCTATGTACAAGGCAAGCCTCAGGTCTGAGTGGGCCATACAGGTACAAACTGTCTTTGCCTGGAAGGAGTTGTTAGCCTCGTGGGAAAGCCTGTCAAGCTACTTGGGAGGCAGAGATAGAGGATTGAGGTTTGAGGCCAGCCTAGGCATACAAGTTTGAGAGGCTCCCTTTCAATCGATGGCTGAGCGGAGAAGTACGAGTTTGCTACCCCGCTGACAGAGAAAACAGGATGGCCGGAGGCAGTCTCACATGGCCATCATCTCCAACTATCTGAGCAAGTACAAGAAGGAGGATCACAGTCCAAGGTGGCTGACCGGCATGGTTGGGGGGAGAGGGCTGCTGTGCTGTACACAGGCCAGTGAGCCTTTGCCACAGCTCGGATTCCACACTCCATGTCCAGAGAAACCCCCAAAAGCGTGTGAGCGGAAGATGACGCAAATCTCAGCGATCCCAGTTGGTAGCTATCTGGGAAAAAGGTTTGTGGGGGCAGCAAGACAATATGGGGGAGATCCATGGCAGGGTTCCTTCCTGAGCCGGAGGACCGCACTGGGCTTGGAATCTGGCACAGCAGGGACACGGCGAGAGGGCGTTTTCCTTCTCCCCATGAACCTTGGGACCTCTCCCGCTGCAGACTCTCTTAGCAAACCAAGCCTTGCTGCAGCAATCCTGATAGACGAGGCACCCATGTCAAGCTGGCCTTAACCAAACAAGAGGATTTTCCCACCATTGAAAGGCATTGGAGACGGGATTGCGCAGAGAAGCATGGGCCGTGGTAAGCAAGCATTACTATCCCCAGATCCTCTCCTGCATATTTACCACGGAACATGAATCTCCCTGCTCTCGTGGTGGTGGTGGTGGGGTATCTTTGCTCTGGTTCCTGTTCCCGTCACAGAGCCCTGTGTGGCTTGTACCAACCATGCGGTGGGAAACTTTCCCCACGATGGTAAGCTGCTTGCAACCTCATGGGAACTCATCTGCTGGGAATCTCCATGCTGGACAGGGAACGGAAGATGGCTGAGCTGTAGACAGAACACCAAGCAGGAGGCACCCACTGAGTCCGTCCATCTGCCCATCTTTCTCGCCTCTTTATTTTTCTTCTTCTACCCTTTCTGAAGCCCTGGCAACCTTATTTTGCATGTGCCAATCACCCGTACCACACCACCCATGGAAGGGTGTCTGACTTCAGTTTGAACACTGCCAGTGACGGGGATCTCACCACGTCTCATTCCACGCAGGCTCCGCTCTTACGATGAGGGAATTCACTTCTTCAACATTCTCCGTGTTCCCTGCTTTGTGTTCCCCAGTGGCTATACAAACATTTTTCCCAGGAGCACCTCTTACACCCTGAAGGGGGTGCTAAGTTTCTCTCTTCCTCCTCCTCCTCGTTTTCCATAATTTTTTCTTCTTCCTCCTCCTCCTCCTCCTCCTCCTTCTTCTCCTTCACTCTCCCTTCTTCTCTTTCTTAGATTCTTACCAAGAGCCCACCTTTATGGAGCACTTACTTAGTGCCGGGATGGTCCCAGATGTACAGGTATGATGCTTTGTTGGCTCCACCATCCTGAACACTGGCACTGTTATTACTGCTGGTTTACAAACAAGAAAACAGAGGGTACATTGCCCAGTGCCACTCAGCAGTTAATGGCAGGGCTGAGCGGAGCTGGGGCTCAGATGTTCCACTTCAGTTTCCTCCTCTGTCCTCACGTCAAATACACCACTGGAGGGACAGGAAACAGACCCCCCTGAGACCTCCCTGGCCAGCCAGGGACCCTCAGCCTGGTACTCAGGGGATTAGAGAGTGGACGGCCCAGTCCAGCTCTTCACTTTGTCCCAGGAGGGGCTGTTCTGTTTCTGGTCCAGGCGGGCATTCTTCTGAAGAGAGCATGAGGTTGGTAAGATTCTCAACAGCAGGAGCCACAAATCCTAGGGAACCCTTATATGCAGGAGCTATAGCCCCCCCCCACCCCGAACCCCTCAGGGCTCCTCGCCTGTGTGCTGAGAGGGACAGGGAATCCAGCCCCGTGAATAGCAGCTGGGGATAAGGCTCTAAAACGAAGTCCAGGGGTGAAGCTGGAGTTTCCCAGCATCACCCAGCTCAGAGACTGAGCGTTAACATCTTGTTATGTGATCTCTCCAGGTGTGGAGTTTACATGCCGTTTACCACGAGGCAGGTGTAGCCATGTGACCTGTGGTGGCCAATGGAATGTGGAGGAAGTGGCAGGTGCCAGCTCCTACTCTAGGCCTTCAGAGCTTTCACTCATGTCCTCTTGTACCTCTGCCATTGGAGACATTTTCCCTGGGTTGATTCTGCCCTTTGACCTTCCATGAATGAATAAACATGAAGTAGAGGTCAACCCCCTTTTCCTTCTTTTCCCCTTTCCATCGTTTGCCCTAGGGAAAGCAGTCCGCCATATTGTGAGGATACTCAAGCATTTCAAACAGAGGTCCGCTGCATAAATTACGTCTCTGGTCAGATGCCAGTGAGGACCTGAATTTTACAAATGGCTACGTGGTTTCTTGGAAGCAGAACCTCCTCTGATTGAGACTTCATCTGCTCAGAGACACAACAATAGTGCAACCACATCAGAGACACTGAGACACTGAGACACTGACCCAGCTAAGCTGCCCACAGGAATTGCCAGGTGATAAATGTTCATGTTTTTAGACTGCGCAGTTTCGAGGATAATTTGCTATGCATCACATCCACCCACCCACTAACTTCTGCCTACTTCTTATCGTCACATGAACAGTTCTTTCTCAAAGGAGGCTGGGAAATGTTTCAAACAAATCTGAACCAAACTGGGACTCTATATAAATAGTGAAGAAGGGGAGTTGAGGTACTGAAGGAAGCAAAACGTAAAGCTGTATGGGGTTGATAAGACCTGGTGGGCGACACCTCTGCTTGCTTTATTTTTTCCTTCCTGTTTGGGGTGTTGAGGAAACAATTCAGTGAGTGTTTTTTCCTTAGCTCCCTTCTTTCACAGAAACTTCCAAGAGAAGGAAAGCTATGCCCATCCCCTCCTGCATGCCGGTCGGTTGCAAAGTTACTGGTATCATCCATCAGCGATTTAATTTCTTAAGAGGACTTTAATTTAAGGACCTTCCTCCTGCCCACTGGCACGGCTATGTGAGGACTGGGAAGGATTTAGAGCCTTTTAATTTTTTATAATGGACACATTCTCTTTCATTTCTTTTTGAGAGAAAAGGGACCCAGATGCAATCATAATATTTCATGTCATATACTTGAATATCTGCCATAGGAATATTTAACTTTTTATGCTAATTAAACAGGGGGCACAATGCTGGTTTTATTTGTGCTCCCTATACATAATCAACACCCCAAAAGCCTTTAACTGCTATGCCCAATGGGAAGAAAACTAGTACTGGTTGGTGACCTACTGTGTGCCAGATGTTTATATATATATATATATATATATATATATACATATATATACACAATATATATATTATATTATGGTTAATATGTAGTCACTATATATTGTATATTATATATTTTACATATTGACTATTTCACATGCACACAATGGCTTGATGTGTAGACATGATCACTGCGTCCATTTTATAGATGGGATGCATGGAAGAGACTTTACAGGGGAGGTTGAGAGTTGAACCTAGGACTCTGGTTTCCACGCCCATGTTGATAAATGGTCACTTGTCCTCTGACCCCAATGGAAAAAGGACAGATTGATCCTTCCCAACCAGCATTTAACTCACCTCCCATTAGTTGATTTCTTGACCCAGTTAAAAGAAAAGTTAATTTCTGAACTTTTAGGCATTTGCATAAGGCCTAATTGTATTTTAATATTTCATGCTCTGAGAAACGTATGAAGAATTAGTGCCCATCCTGAGCTAATTACCACATTCCGGCCAGCCCTTGTGGTATGAGAACTGTGGCCTTTGGGATATTCCTGAACTTTTCTCCTAATTATTGCCATGTGGATGCTGCTATTCATGGAACTTGTCTAGACTTTACATTAAAAAAAGAAAAGATTTAGAAAAGAGGAGATCTCACTTTTCTGGAAACATTGATGGGAAGACTAATTGAGGATGGCCTGTGGCTTGTTGAGAGACCAATCTCAACCCTAGTTTAGTTTAGGCAGCAGGGATTTCTTTCTTTCTTTCTTTCTTTCTTTCTTTCTTTCTTTCTTTCTTTCTTTCTTTCTTTCTCTCTCTCTCTCTCTCTCCTTCCTTCCTTCCTTCCTTCCTTCCTTCCTTCCTTCCTTCCTTCCTTCTTTCTTTCTTTCTTTCTTTCTTTCTTTCTTTCTTTCTTTCTTTCTTTCTTTCTTTCTTTCTTTCTTTCTTTCTGTCATTGGGCTTGAACTCTGGGCATTGTCCCTGAGCTCTTCAGCTCAAGGCTAGTGCTCTTGAACCACAGTGCCACTTCTGGCTTTCAGGTGGTTAATTGGAGGTAAGAGTCTCACAGGGACTTTTCTGCCCAGGCTGGCTTTGAACCATGATCCTCAGATGTCAGCCTCCTGAGTAGCTAGGATTACAGGCCACTGGCACCCCACAGCAGGGTTTTCCTTACTAAAGGTTTTATTTTCTAGTTATATAACGTTAAGCTTTCTTGGGAGATCATTTTAGATTCACATGGAGTGGTAAGAGTGAATTCAGACAGATACTGCCTGGTCCTGTACCCAGTTTTCTCTCATTACATTTTTCTTCTTTTCTTCACAACATTAGCATTGTTCATGGAAACAAGAGATTCTTTTCTTATTTCACTTTTCCCCCCTTTTTCTCCTTTGTCATTGTTTTGGATTTCTGTGTCTTTTGTCTTATATGTAAGTATATCTGTTTGAGGGGAGGACAGAATGGTGGGACAAAGGGTGAACAAACGCAGTGGTGATACTCACTAGACACTATGTTAAAAATGAACTACACAAGTTGTAGGAGAGGGAAGTCGAAAGGGAAAAATTGGGAGAAAAGGAGGGAAGAGGTGACTGTTAAAAAAGAAATGTACTCATTATCTGACTTATGTAACTGTAATCCCTCTGTGCATCACCTTTGTAATAATATTAAAAATAAAAAAGGGGGCTGGGAAGGTGGCTCAGTGGTAGAGTGATTGCCTTGCATGCATGAGGCCCTGGGTTCGATTTCTCAGCATCACATAAGCAGAAAAAAAAAGCCAGGAGTGGCGCTGTGGCTCAAGTGGTAGAGCACTAGCCTTGAGCTGAAGAGCTGAGGAACAGCACCCAGACCCAGAGTTCAGGCCCCACGACTGGACCCCCCCCCCCTCAAAAAAAATAAAGTCAACTTGGATTCCTAATCTCTTAGAGAATGATTTTTTTCCCTTGCCGGGTAATAGTGGTGCATACCCTGTAATCCCTGCAGTTGGGAGACTGAGGCAGGAGGACCACAAATCACTCCATGCTACATAGAGAGACTTTGCCTTGGGAAAAGAAGAAGAAGAAAAAAAAGGAAACTATTTTCTTCAAATTTTCTTTAGATGATATGGAGGATTTATGTAATTTCGGTGTTCTGTTGATCTGCTGGTGCTGGAGTCAGAATTTTGAGGAACATCTGTGTCCATTATTCTAAAACTTTGCAGTTCAAACTTTGCAAGTTTGAACAACCTCCTCCTCCTCTTCCTCCTCCTCCTCCTCCTCCTCTTCCTCCTCCTCCTCCTCCTCCTCCTCCTCCTCCTCCTCCTCCTCCTCCTCCTCCTCCTCCTCCTCCTTCTCCTTCTCCTCCTCTTTTCTCTCCTCCTCCTCCTTCTTCTCCTTCTCTGATCATGGGGCTTGAAATCAGGGCCTGGGTGCTGTCCCTGAGCTCTTTTGCTCGAGGCTAGCATTCTACCAATTTGAGCCACAGCTCCACTTCCAGTTTTCTGGTGGTTAAACTGGAGACATGAGTCTCCTGGTCTGGCTTTGAACCATAATCCTCAGATCACAGCATTTTAAGTAGCTAGTAGAGTAAGTATTGATGTAAGGTGGCTGAGCCTAAATAATTTCTTGCAGACATCCTAGGGAGGAGATGAGGGACTGTCCACCCAGCTCCAAGGCCTAGAGAGGAGACAAGCCATCCTTTGAGGTGCAGATGCCTGGCTCAATGGGGTGAGCCAGGAGGGCTCTATTTTAGAGAAATGCAGATGTCATAGTCTTAGGAGAGCTGTGCAGATAGAGAATGCTCTGATTCTGCATTTATTAGCTTCCTAAATGGCTTAAATACCAGCCTCTGAAGTAGCCTTTAAGTATACTCTATAAGGAAGGTTAAGGCCTATCTTCCTTAGATGGAAAAGTTCTGCTGGTACCTGAGTCTGTGCATTTAAGGTCTGCCATCTTGTCTTCTGATGGTTCCCCCCCACCCCACTTCTCAGGTGATGGACATACCTGGATCCCTGGATACAGGGGCTGGCACTTGGCTGATAGGTTACTGAACCTGTCACTCCAGTGCCTAGGAGTGGAAGTGTCCTATGACCCTGCCCTCCTCTACCCAGATCCTATTTAGGCCCAGAGGGAAATAGGCGTGGAGAAGCCAAGCCACACGTGTCTCCATGAGCCGCTCTATGTCCTGTCTCCTGGCTCCTCTCCAGTCATCATGGTGTCCCGGTTCAGCTCTCCATCAGGGCTGAATTGGTTTGTTGGTATTGTGTTTGTTCTTTCTCTCTGGCCTGTTTCCTAACCGTGTTATGTGTATTTTGGTGGCTGCAGGCCTTTGTAACAAGTCTGCCTGCGGCCCGCTGACTGTGTCATAAAGACTCCAATATTCCATCTTCCCAAAATGTGGCTTCTGGGATAATTCACCTGATAGCAGTGTGAGCTAGTCTGAATCTTCTTAAGGCTCACAAAGGACAAAGGCCACTCCTGACATGAAAACAAAAGTTTGGATTATCAAGGGTGAAGCTCTGTTGTTGATTTCAACAATGTCACCTTAGCCATTGTAGGATGTTGGCCGTTATAATGACGGAAGGCACACTGAACCACGAAGGGATGGTGGTAGGCAACTTCCAGGAACTCACATATATCTTGATTAAATTCTTCTCCCTGGAGCTGGGCAAGATCCATCTATAGTTTTTGTTCATGATGTTTATTTACTTAATGTTTTCTACGGTGGACAGGAAGGGACTGGAGTTATGCTGTCCAATACTGTTCCAGTCATCTGTGGCTTCCTTACAAAGCATCTTAGGCTCAGTGGTGTAATTCAACCACCAGCTTATTATTCTCAGATACTGTAGGTCATAATTCAGGCCAGGACATAGTGAGGTGGTGCTAGTCTCAGCACCATGATGCATGGGGGTCTCAGTCCTTTGGTCTCAAGAAGCAGGATGACTTTGTGTGAGGACAGGTGTCTGTGTATTCAGTGTGAGGCCTTCCCTCACGTTCTGACCTTTTAAGTGACTACTTTGCAAAAGGTCCAAGCTATGATGGTACTGGGTATAAAGACTCTGGGATGTAAACTGCATACTTTTTTTCTTTCTGCAAATAGAGAAGAGCTGTATTGAATACACACCCTTTTATCAGTGCATTGGTTGTCTGTTAATGCATGAAAAAAGATGAAACTCCTAAATCTATAAGTCTGAAAAAATTAAGCCTATGTCATCGTCTCAATTCTATGGAAGGGGAATTTGGGGGAAGCTTAATTGAGTAGTTCTGGCTCAGGGTCTGTCTTGAGATTGCCGGGCGCAATGTCAATTTTTTTTTTAATTAAAAAAGAAAACATATCCGTCAGGATTATGATTATCAAAAGGCTGGACGGAGGCTGGAGCATTCACGTCCAAGGCGACTCCTGTTTTGTGTTATGACATAGGTTGGTAGAAGGACTTGTCTTTGTAATCACACATGTCCTGGCCGCAGGGCTGCTTGAGTGTCCTAACAATATGGTGGCTGGATTCAGAGAGCCGAGAGTAGGCAAGGGATGTTTAGGCCCCAAAAGTCATGTGCCACCATTTCTAAAATACCCTATTGATTTCAGGTCAGTCTATTTGACACATGAGTGAACTCTAAGAGCATCAATTCTAGGAAGTACTGATGGGCACCATTTTGGAGGGGTGGTAATAGAGTGATGTCCATGAGCTGGAAGCTCATTGAGACACAGAGCTTCTTCACAACAATCCCTGTTTCTCAGAAAGCACTTCCAGCATCCCTGTTTTTCTCTGAGCGCTCATACACCTGGGAAGTATGCTCTCTGTGATTTGGATTCTGTTTTCTTTTCCATTGTGAGTGTCTTGTTAATGCACAAGACCCACTTCACCACGAACCTTTATTCTCTCACTGAATGGAAAGTAATCTCTCCCCCAACCTGGGCCCGAGGGTGAAGAGGGGCTTAATTCTGAGAACTCATGAAAAGACACAAAGACAGTGCCACTTCGGAACCCTTGGGGTCTCCAGGCTGATTAGAAAACAAAACAAACATTGTAAAATAATTAGGCCAAGCTTGAGAAACCTCCGGAGGAAGCTGGAAGTCAGGCCGGTTGGTGATAAGGATATTGCTAAACAAAGAGTATTTCAAATGGAGAGCAATGCAGGGAATGAACCAAGCCTGTGGGAGAAAGAAAAGGAGGCCCTCTCAGCTTCTGGGATGACTGGAACCCCAAGATACAGCCGAAAGTATGCCACATTCAGATCTCGCTGCGAAGGGTAATTTGAGGCCAACTGCCTGAAGAGAGGGAGGAAAGAGGAAGGGGAAATTGAGGAATCAAAGCAAAGGATCATGGGAGAACAGCCCCTTTGTTCCTTCCCTGGGGATCTTGCCTGTATCTCTGGTTGGGGAGGAGCCATGAGCGCCTAGGCGCGGTGAGCTGTGGGCCCTGTGCTGAGCAAGTGTGGCCTCTAGCCGTGGGACTGAGCTGTCAACCTATCATGTTGCTCTACCGTGGGCGAGTGAGGCGGGGCAGGGAGGCAGCCCCCCCTGCCCAAAGGCCAGAATAGAGTTCCTGAAGGAGACGAGGAAGCCAGAGCTGAAATTACAGCTTGTTTGTAGGACTGGAAGAGCAAGGAGGACACACAGAGAGAGGACCTGCGGCAAATGCCAAGATGGGAGAGGGAGAAGGAGAAGGAGAGGGAGGGAGAGAGAGAGAGAGAGAGAGAGAGAGAGAGAGAGAGAGAGAGAGAGAGAGAGAGAGAGAGAGAGAGAGAGAGAGAGAGACTGTGGGAGGCACTTAGGGGAAGGCAGAAAGCCATGGGAAGGATAGTGTCCAAGAGCTCCCAACCACGTAAGGAGGATGGATGCGGGAACTAACTAACATTATGGAGATGTGAGAGCAAAGCTTCCCGGAGTTGAAATAATGACCAGGCCGAGGCCAGAAGTGTCAGGCTCAGGTCTGTCAGGTTTTGGAGATGTTGCCCAGAGTTAGCACGCATGCCTGTAATCACACCTCACCTGCCATTCCCAGCTTGGGTGCCACCCGTGTGAGGATCCCCAGTGGGTACTGTCTTTGTGAAGCATCCAGGCCCAGCACCTGCCCTCTGGGACCTGTGTTCTAACGGTGATTTCAGGACCACGGCCAAGGGCCTGTAAGCTCTCTCACCCTTCTGAATTCCAAGTACTTGGGAAACTCATTTGCGATTCTTTGGCAGCAGAGAAAGGAGAAAATGTGCTTGACTTGCTCTTTTCTTTTTCTTTTCTTCAAGACGCTCAAAGGTCATTTTGGTAGCAAGCCTAGTACTCTAGACGGGTCAGTTCCTGGTCTGAAGATAGGATATGATTGCTTCTATCTGCTGAAGCTGGTGTTTCCTTCTTGCAAAAGAGAACTGAGTGGGCTTGTCCTGGGTCTTGAACTCAGGGTCTGGGCATTGTCCATGAGCTTCTTTTGTTCAAGGCTAGCACTCTACCACTTGAGCCACAATGCCACTATTTTTTTTGTAGTTTAGTTGAAATAAGAGTCACATGGACTTTCTGCCCAGTCTGGCTTCTAACTGCAATCCTCCGATCTCAGCAAGGGTTACAGGTAGCTAGGATTACAGGTGTGAGCCACTGGCACACCTGCTGTGAGTTCTGTTTACATTTTTTATTGTTATTATAAAGGTAAGAGACAGAGGAGTTACAGTTACATAAGTCAGGTAAAGAGTACATTTCTTTTTGGACAATGTTATCCCTTCCCTGGCTCACTCCCAGTTCTTTTCCCCTCAAGAGTTTCATTTTCAAAAGCCTTGGTATGCTCCGTTCTTCTGCAGTGCTGACCTATGGCTTCTAACCTCATCCAAGACAGATTGTGATTCAGTCATGATGACTATGACTGCGATTTTAGGGTTTTCAGGAAGGTCGGCCAGGGTGGCTCATGCCTGTAATCCCAGCTATTTGGGAGGTAGTGTGCATGTGTGATTCCAGCCACGTAGGAGGCCAGCCTTGAGTGAACACGTGAGATCCTTATCCAAAAATCACTAAAGCAGGAAAGGGTTAAGGGAGAGACTCAAGTTCTAGAGCACCACTCAGCAAGCATGAGGCCCTGAGTTCAAACCCCAGTACTGCCGATAATAAGACAAAGGGGTGTCAGGGAACCACTGGCCAACTGCATGACTCCATGATGCATCCCAGAGACAGGAATCCATTTTTGTTGTGGGTAGAGACCGTGACGTGCTGAAAACCACACCTGCTGTGTGTTTTATGTGGAATCTTCATTTCATCCTTGTAATTCTATTATGGGATGAGCTTCGTAGAGGGTCAAAGGGGGTCCTATTTTACGTGCAAGCAACCAGAATGTGGACGTGCCATTTGAACTGGGAACTCTGTAGCTTCCAGAGGTAGACTTGTTCACCTCACAGACTGCTTCTATTAGAGATTCCTTGCTTTGCACTCAGCCTCACTGTTTCTGTGGGGGAGAGGATTTGATTAATGAGTCCCTGAAACTTCTCTGGTTGGAGAATGAAGTTCCAAACCGAGGCAAACGACTAGATCCACAGTTAATTCCAAAGGCCCACTCAGCTAGGGCTTGTCAGAGCTTGCTTGGGAACCTGGTGATAGAGTTCCATTGTGGGATGGATATCTGAATAAACGAGCAAGCCAGTGGCTGGGCATCCTCCTCTCTGGGCGGAGCTATGCAAAGCAGCATCCTCTCTGGGCGGGGCTATGCAAAGCAGCATCTGGTCTGGACAGTGGGAGGGGCTGAGCGCTCAGTGGCCTTTCAGCCTCTGCTGGTCCAGCCTGGGCATCTGCAGAGACCTCCCTGTTCCAAATGCTGTGCAGACCCACAGCATCGATGTCAGGTGGGACTTTGTGAGGGAGGAAGGTCTCCCAAGGTCCTCAGCCTTCTGCATCAGAACCTGCATTTTAACAAGGTCCCTGGGTGACTTGAATGCACAGTGCCAGTCAAGAAAAAGGAAGCAGAGAGGCTGAGATTTCGCCTCTGGCCACAGGCCAAGCACATGCTGCTGTAGGTCCCAGTGGGCTCTGATGTCCTTACCAGCTAGCTTGGGACTGTGCCTAGGAATGAATCTTGTGCATGGTGGAAAATGAGTGTCTCCTGTATCCAACTTCCCCCCGCCCCCTCCCAGTACCTTCTTCCCACTTCATGTACGTCTTTAAGGCAAACATCGGTATGAGAATTCTTGCGACATTAATTTTCTGCAACAAAGTGTTTTGTGGAGCAAATTCCATTAAGTGATTTGAATCCAGGATTTAATTTTCTATACAGTACACCTAAACCATTTCCACTTGTTTTTCCCATTAAAATGTTCATTTGCGCAAAATTGTTTTCATGGGATCAATTATTTCGCAACAAACATTTGACTTGCCAATCTCTTTTCTTATACATTTTTTTCTGATTATGATGTCTGCTTTTTTTAAAGTATTTTTTCTTTGGGCTAAAAAAAAAAAAAGCTTTGTTCGTTTGTTTGTTTCTTTTGCAGCTCTCCTTTCTATCAAATTCAAACCTCTTGGATCACATTTTGCAAGTCTACATTCTGCCGGCTACACTTACTTTTCTTCTCTGTCAACTTTCAGCTCATTAATAAGTTCTAGTCATTTATGTGCACTGTGTTTGTTTTTCAAGTTGCTGATCTTTTTTTTTTTTTTTTGCCAATCATATATGTGAGAAATAAACACCAGAATGCTAGCTCTAGAAGAATGGAATTTCTGAATTTTTCTTTTTGGTCATATCCTGGGGCCTTCAGCGTAGCAATAGCTACGGAAGATACTCCATCAATATCTGTCGGCAGAGAGAATAACATGCATCCATGAGCGACCCAAAGACTGATGGGAGAGAATAGGGAAGAGAAGATGGTGAGAGCATACATGCATGTGTGTAGGGGGAACACACACGCACAAAAATTTAAGCACATTACCTTGTACACACACACATCTGCACAGATGAAGACACATGGAGTCATGTATAGGCAAGCATTTGCAAACACATATACAGGTACACAGGCAAACATACCACAACATACATACATAGCCACGCACACAGACATGCATGTTCAGATAGACACACAGAGGCACACCATGCATGTATGCACATATGTACACAGCTATGCATATGAAGCACAGACTTATTAACTCACTCAGAAACATCTATGCAGATTCACACAGCTACACTATACACACATGAAAGCACATGTATACCATACAGACTTGTATACTTTTATACAAATACACACAATGAACACATAGTCATCAAACCATCCCTAGGCACAAGTGCACAGAAATACATATGCATACACACGTGGGAACAAACGTGTGGATAGACACATGTATGTGCACACACATACACATATAAACACTATAACACATGCACAGAGTCTACTGTTGTCTGATTTCTTTTCTCTTTTTTTTTTTTTTGTGCTGGTTGAGGGGCTTGAACTTGCTGTCCTTGAGCTTTTTCCCCAAAGCTAGTGTTCTACAACTTGAGCCACAGCTCCACGTCTGGCTTTTTGGTGGCTAACTGGAGATAAGAGTCTCACAAACTTGCCTGTCCAGGCTGTCTTCAAACTGGGATCCTCAGATCTCAGCCTCCTGAGTAGCAAGGATTACAGGTGTGAGCCACTGGTGCTTGGCCTCATTTGGTATCTTTTTTCTTTTCTTTTCTTTTTTTTTTTTTTTTTTTTGGTCTGGTCGTGGAGCCTGAACTCTGGGCCTGGGCGCTGTCCCTCAGCTCTTCAGCCCAAGGCTAGTGCTCTACCACTTGAGCCACAGCACCACTTCCGGCTTTTTTCTGCTTATATGGTGCTGAGGAATCGAACCCAGGGCCTCATGCATGCAAGGCAAGCATTCTACCACTGAGCCACCTTCCCAGCCCCTTGGTATCTTTTTTCTTAACAAAAAAACAAACAAAACCAAGTACATATATTTTATTTTTTCATTGACACATTTCTATTTTCTGTTTCTACCACCTCCTACTTCTTGTCCATGAAACACACCAGCAGACTAGAACCTTCAGGAAGGCCAAAAGATATTCATCTGTTTGATTGGCTGCTGTATCTGCAGACAATGCCCGACACACAGAAAACCCTGTACAAATATTTGCTGCACATACAATGCATCCAATAGGATGTTTTAGTAAGAGCACAGGGCCTAGCGTGTACAAAGAACGCAACCAATGTTAGATTCATTATTATTATTATTAATTTCAAAGAAGCTACTTAATTACCCAATTTTCTGTCTAAATTGGCTCTTGAGTTGGAGTCAAATGTGTTCGCAGGAAGGAGGTGTGGGGGGCGGCTCTTTGCTTGAGTCTCCTGCTGTGTCTGTAGACTCAGTACTTCCTGTGGGGCATAGCCAGCCATGACATTTATAAATCTCTGGGTTCTTAATCCCCTGCTGATCCTCAGAGAGAAGTATCAGTTTGTTGCTAAACGCATTGCCCCACTTTGAACAAAGCAATGAGGAAATAGCCAAAGCATACATAGATTCCCCATGGCTGTGGCATCTCTTCCATCATAAGAAGGAGGGGGCCGGCGCCAGCCAGGGATCAGACTTGTCCAGCCAGGGATCAGACTTGTCCCCTGTCATCCAGTGGGTGAGTGGTCACATGATAGGCATGGGAACACACATCCCTGTGTGTGTGTGTGTGTGTGTGTTCTGATCCCGTATTCTTGTGCTTTTTTTCTTTGGGGGGGGGAGTGGATCTATTTGTTTTCAGGTGTCTCCTTCACACTGAGCTCAAGGTTTAAAGCCCCTGCATAAATCTTGCCAGCGCTTTGCCACCAGTCTGTTCTCTTCCACCTTCACCTTTACCAACAAGGCTTCAACACCCTCAGAGCAGTTCCTGCAGACTTAGCCTGGGGATCTTCTATCAACATGTAAACGGGCGACTCTGATGCACACACGGTGATTGCAATTCGTGGCTCGCAGCGGAGAGAATTAAGCCAGGTCCCTTCCTCATCAGTCAGCATTAAATGAGAACTGTGTGGCTGAGCAGGGTCTGGTTAGCGTTGTTAAGAAGGTCTGGGGTGCCCAGCTTGGTAAGGAAGAGCTCCTGTGATCTGGGGAGACAAATGCACATTTCACCCCCCTTTGGCGTCAGGAGCCACAAAGAATAAGTGTGTGAACATGAAAGCATGCTGCGGGAACCTTTGTTTTCTTGCAAGCCCTCCCTTTATGCAAAGACCCCAATGGTTTAAGAGTCTCATTCCTTTAGGCCATTCTGTTTGGCAGGACATAAGAAAGGCAGCCGGGGAAAGCGACAAAGGCCAGAGCACGCTGAGTCATTGAAACTGCATTTGCTCGCTAGTGGCTGGTTATTTAAGAAAGAGCAAGCCATTTGAAATGAGATCAGAGAGTCCCATTCGGGCATACTTTGCATGCTTCCATCCTGCAGCTCGGTAAGGGCTCCTGTGGGCTCTTTGGCTTGCTGGAAGGTGCTCCATTAACAATTCTCAGCCAGAGAGGAGTTCATGGATCTTCAGATCTGCCTGGCATTTACTGAACCCCAGCAATGGGCTAGGGCTTCAGAGTCTTGTCTTTCAGGGTGTCATAGCTCAAGACAAGGTAAGTGTTTCCTACACATCACTGGCAAATACTTAAGGTGTGCAAATCCCTTAAGACTACGTGTATATATACAAGAGTATGCACGTGTGTGTGTATATACACTCCCTGAAAAATTACCACTAGCAAGCCGGGAGATGGTGGCTCATGCTTGTACTGAGGATTGTGGTTCAAAGCCAGCCCAGGCAGGAAAGCCTATGAGACTCTTATCTCCAACTAACCACCAAAAATCAAGAAGTAGAACTATGGCTTAAGTGGTAGAGCACTAACCTTTTGAAAAATAAAAAAAGCTTAGAGACAACACCCAGGCCCTGGGTTCAAGCTCTAGGACTGGCTGGCACATTTGTGTGTGCCCGAACACACACATACACACAGGAACTACAAATTTCAGAAGATTTTTAGTTATTCCTTGCTGTATTGTCATTTTTGTTTATTTTTCTCTTCTTGATCTTTAAGCTTTATTGTGGGATCACACTGAGAATGAACCCGCTTTACGCCTAGAGAGGTCGGTAGGACCTGCCTCCAAGGATTTAATCAGCCATGGATTGAAACTATTCAGAACAAAATTGCTTCTGTGTCCAATGCAGACAGACTTATTAGCCTTGTCAGCTCTCCTTAAACAGCACAGGACAGAAACAATGCACATAGCATTGGCTTTGCATTAGGCAATGTAAACCACCTGCAGATGATTGAACCCGTACAGACAGATACACACGTTATGTGCAAGTGTGGCACCATTTTCTAGAAGAATCCATGGATTTTGGTATAGTAGAAGGTTCTGGAATGAATTACTCCAGGTCACTGAGGGAAGATTGGAAACCAGGGCCTTGCTAATGGTTGCAGAGTTGTGTCACTGTCATCAGATTCATGAATAATTTCCGCATCCCCAGAAAGGAACTTTTTGTTCATTTGCAGTCGACCTGCAGCCTTCAACAGCCATCAATCTATCCTCTGTTTCCCTAGCTTCTCCTTTCCAGGATATTTCCTACAATGAAAGCATCATCTGGCTTTTTCTGGTGGTTTATTGGAGATAAGAGTCTCATGGACTTTCCTGCCTGGGCTGGCTTCAAATGGTGACCCTCAGATCACAGCCTTCTGAGTAGCGAGGATTACAGGTGTGAGCCACCAGTGCCTGGCTCATATTTAAGCTTTGGCATTGACCTTTACTACGGAAGGCTCCTGGGCTGGCCTACGTTCCATGAAGTTCAAGCTTCCTCCATTTCTGGTCCACTTGATCATTTCAGTATCTGTGGAGACTCTTATCTCCCATCGATCACCTCAGTGCATTTCCCTTCCTCTTGTCAGTCACCTTTTATGAGACTGTAAGAGTGCAATGGGATGAATCAGG
>NW_027204665.1:0-23138 GCF_024711535.1 Dipodomys merriami | reverse complement strand
TTGTAAGGATGTAAGAGGCAGTAAAGGGCCAGTGAGAAGACCAATATTTTTTTGCTATTACAGATACATCTGCTCCAGTATCCAATATGCCTCGAAAAGGCTTTTGTTAAATATAATTTATAAGTTCAAGCCTTCCTTGTTTGCTATTTTCAATCCAGAATACAACCGAGGACCCCAAACGTTTTGCCCCTGTGGGGGCAGAAGTAACAGAATTTCCAACAGAGATCGAAGGAACTAGGACCAGCTGAGCAATTCTTTGCCCAGCAGAAATAGATATAACTCAGTAGGCACTGAGGCCATGATTTTTATCTCTCCAGTATAGTATTGATCTATCACTGCTGGAGTAATATATAGGCCTCTCAATGCCAAGCTACTGCGGCCTAATAATATACTAACAGATCTTTTTGAAGGGGGCCAATTATGCCCGCAGGGAGAGCTTGAACTCCCACTTCAGGAGTCAATACTGTATAGGTGGAGGAACAGAGGTCCAATCCTGCACTTCCTGGGGTTGCTGTGAGGAGACTGGAAACCGTTTGTTGTTGTTGTTGATGGTTGCTAGTGGGTAGGCTTGAAGCCTTGCAAAGGACAGGGCTGCCCCATTATTTGTTGAGGGGCCAGGGGGTGGCCCCTTTGCCAGTTTTCCTAAATAAGATGGCAGCACTATCAAAAGTAGATCTACAATCTCTGGCCCAATGTTTTCCCTTTTTACATTGGGGGCATTTCCCTAGTATAATTCCCTTTTTTTGATTAGGATATTGAGTTATTAGATGGCCTATTTAGCCACAAGAAAAAACGCTGCCAGGAGGTCCAGCAACTCGGGGACGTTTTCCTCCTTTTTTTGCTTCCTCAGGAAGTGCGGAGGAATTCAGTTATGGTTTGTCCCTGAAGTGCAGCAGCCAGTGTGAGGCCCTGCATATATGATGGGCCAATGTTGGCACAGAGCCGAATATAATCAGTTATTCCTCCTTTTTTCTAAATGGTCTAATGGCTGCTTGGCAAGCTGTATTAGCATTTTCATATGCCAATTGTTGTAGAAGAACCATACCGGCATCCCCATCTTCGATCAGATGGCCGGTTGCCTCTAGTAACTAAGAGACAAAATCTTGATAAAGTTCATCTGGTCCCTGTCTAATTTTAGAAAGATCCTCATTCTTACTAAAGTTAGGAAGCTTTTTTCAGGCAAGCCTAGCAGCAGCATTAACCTGAACATATGTGTCCAAAGGGTAATTTAACTGGGTATGGGTGTTATTATAAGCACCTTCCCCAGCAAGCTCTGCAAATGTAGTAGGTATATTATTAGCGCTATTAACCTCTGCTGTGGCCTGACACTGTTCCACAAATTCAGACTTCCACAACAAGTAATCTCCTCCACTAAGACAAGCTCTAGCTAATTGTTTCCAATCATTGGGCATAAAGCATCAGTGAACAACGTTTCCCAAATTACCTGAGTAAATGGAGCTGTAGGTCCATATTGAGCGCAAGCATTTTTCAAGTCTCTTATTTGTTTAAATTGAATGGGCTGGTGAGTTCTTTGTTGGTTTTGGTCCTCCATTACAGGAAATAAATGAAAACCAGAAATATCCTCCCCTCTTTGAGCATCCTGTGCTAGTGAGAGCTGCAAGGCACTAAGCCTGGGAGGTCCCAAGAGAGAATTCATTATTAGAAGGACTAGATAACTTCAAAGGCCTGGGCCGACTAGGCTGAGCAGACTGAGTAGACTGTGCCGGGGGAATAACAGACAGAAGGGGTGGCGGAAAGAAATCTGAGTCCCCTAGAGCTGTTAAGGAGGGCTCACAAACATTCACCCTTAATGAGGGTCGTTGCTTTGTTTGAAGCTGTGACAATTTATTTATAACTGAATTCAACATTTCCTCAACATGGAGCACTCTATCCTCAGTAGGACCATCATATATTTTTTCCTCAGCATCTGAGTCATCTGACTTTTCTTGAGCATCCAAGCCATCTGACTTTTCCTCATTGTCTGACCCAATAGATTCAACTTTTATTAATTTATTTGATTTTTCTTGGGCAGCAGTATGCGCTCCTGGAGCAGGGTGAGACTCACCCTGTTCAACTTCACCAATCAACTGATTAAATTTCATTTGTTCATGCCTGGGGTCCAGATAGTCTCAAACCAAATTCCAAAGAGTAAAAGCATCCACTGGGGTTTTTTTTCAGGGTCACTTGCTTCATAATGTTCCTGAATCCTTTTTCCTATTTTTTGCCAACTTTCTAAACTAATGTTCCTTCCTCTGGGAACCAGCGGCATACTTCCTCGACAAAGTGAAAGAAACTTTCTAACTGACTCTGTCCAACTTTCACTCCTCGACCTTGAAGCATGCCCTTAAGAGCCTGCACATATAACATATGGCTGTTACCTTGCCCCATAATTTCTTACTCCTGACTATACTCTCACCCGCTCTCTTTTTCTGGACATGTCCTCTTACCTTAGCGGGGTCCTCTGCTGTGATCCCAGGTTTTCAGGTCCCTGTTGAGTCACCACTTGCCGGAGCCCGCCGGCAACTAAAGGGAATCATGAATTAGGGGGCGAGGATAAAGAAAAATATAGACATAAGACAAAGGATGGGGTTGGGAGGTCTGCAGCTCAAGACTGCAGCACCGTTTATTTTTAACTTTCCTTATTATATACTATTAGAAGTCAAGAGGTAACATAAGGTTACCATACTGCAGAAAAACAAGGAAAATTTTAATAAAAACAGAGTGCAGTAAATGTAAGACAAGGTCAACTGGTAGAAATTAAAACAAACTCTACAGACATAGCAAAGCAATCCCGGGCACCTGGTGTTTTTCATGAAAGTCAGTTCCTTGTATGTGCCTTCAAGTGAGCACAATGGTCAAGATGACCTTGGAGCTTTACTGTCAGTTCCCTACAGAATTGTTTACCTTGTATTTATTCCTGGAACCAGAAATGTGTTCTAATGTATTAGGAAAACTTTGTATTTGTAATTACCAAGTTACTATGGAGGAAAACACTTATCTCATTGTATAAATTATGCAGAACTTTCCAAACACATTCGGTTAGACAAAAGCCTACATGTAGAAGAATGAAATTCCAGCCTTGGGGTTCTCATGACTCATGGATAATAAATTGATGGAATATGTCCTTACAGAAGCTGGTGTCATTTGATGATGGGGCTGTGTAATTCAGTTGGGAGGAGTGGCAGGAATTGGATATTTCTTAGAGGACCCTGTATAAAGATGTGATGCTGGAAACCCATTGCATCCTGCTATCCTATTTTTTGTTTTGTTTTGTTTTGTTGTTTTTGGGTCCAGTCGTGGGGCATGAATTCTGGGCCTGGGCGCTGTCCTCAGCTCTTCAGCTCAAGGCGAGCCCTCTACGAATTGAGCCACAGCACAACTTCTGGCTTTTTTCTTTTTGCTTATGTGGTGCTGAGGAATCGAACCCAGGGTCTCAGGCATGCAAGGCAAGTGTTCTATCACTGAGCCACCTTCCCAGACCCACCTCCTGCTATCTTTAGGTGAGTCAAAAATATCACATTAACTTGAAACATCAAATGATTTTTTTCTCTTTTTTATTGTGAAAATACTGTACAGAGTGGTTACAATTACATGGGCAAGATAGTGAGTACATTTCTTATCAAGCATTGTAGCCTCCTCTTTTGTTTACCCTTCCCATCCCTTCCCATCCTCCCACCCCCTACCAAGACTCCCCCCCAAGTTGTAAAGTTCGTTTTTGACATGACAACTTATACTTCTCATTGTTGCAACAGATCCACCTGTATCCTTATTTAAACGACTTGTTTTTCCCCTTCACCTCCACAAATTATACCGACATCAAATACAGTGAAAGCAGTGGTTATAATGTTGGGGAGGGACATACAAAGCAACAAAGAAACAATCTTATAATTGAGTTAGAAACAATCGCATGAAAGAAAAAAAATACATATCTAAGGGTTCATTTTCCTAACATTACCTTATCTGACCTTTTCTGCTTGATTCATACATATACTAGATATTGCAAATAAGGGAAATCAGGGGACCTATGTTTGTTTGGTGTTGGCTTACTTCACTTAATCTAATTTTTCCAAGTCTTTCAATTTCCTAACAAATGGGGCAATGCCATTTTTTTCTGATGGAGGCATAGAATTCCATTGTGTATATATACCACATTTTCTTGATTTATTCATCTACTGAGGCGCATCTGGGTTGGTTCCATATCTTAACTATAGTAAATAATGCTGCAATAAATATAGTGTGCTGGTAGCTTTAGTGTGGTCTTGTTTGTGATCATTTGGGTAAATGCCCAAAAGTGGGATTGCTGGGTCATAGGGGAGCTCTATGTGGAGTCTTTTGAGGAACCTCCATACTACTTTCCAAAGTGGTTGAACAAGTTAACACTTCCACCAACAATGTAGTATGGTTCCCTTCTGTCCACATCCCCTCCAGCATCCGTTGTTATTATAGTTTTTGATTATAGCCATTTTAACTGGGGTGAGATGCTATCTCAATATTGTTTTGATTTGCGTTTCTTTTATGGATAGAGAGGTAGAGCATTTCTTCATGTGTCTATTGGCCATCTTTCTTTCCTCTTCAGAGAAGTTTCTCTTTAGGTCTTTAGCCAACTTATTTATTGGGCAGTTGTTTCTTTGAGGATTTGTTGGGGATTAAATTTTTTTAGTTCCAGGTATATTTTAGATATGAGACCCTTGTCTGTTGTATGGCTAGTGAAGATCTTCTCCCAATCCGTTTGTTTTTATTTCCTTTTTCAGTTTTTTAATGTTTTCATCATAGATGTGCTTCACTTGTTTGGTTACGTTAATTCTTAGGCACTTTATTTTTTGTGGGACTGTTATGAATGAAATTCCTTCCTGATTTCAACCATGCTTTTCTCATTGTTGGCATACAGAAAAACCATTGATTTTTGAGGGTTAATTTTATACCCTGCTACTCTGCCAAAGTTCTGAATTAGCTTGAGTAATTTGGGAGTGGAATCCTTGGGATTCTTTAAATAAAAGATCATATCATCTGTAAAGAGGGAGAGTTTTACTTCATCTTTCCCTATTTGGATCCCATTTATGTTTGCATCTTGTTTTATTGCTGTAGCTCGGTAATCTAATACTAAATTGAAGAGCATGGAGAGAGTGGACATCCTTGTTTTATTCCTGAGTTTAGAGAACATGGTGTTAGTTTTTCATCACTGAGTATAATGCTGGCTGTAGGTTTGTCATATACAGCCTTTATTGTATTGAGGAATGTTCCCTGAAGTCCTAGATTTTTCTAGAGCCTTCATCATAAAGAGGTGTTGGATCTTGCCAAATCCCTTTTCTGCATCTATTGAGATAACCATGTGGTTCTTATCCTTGCTTTTGTTGATGTGATGAATTATATTAATTGATTCACGTATATTGAACAGACTTTGCATCCCTGAAATGAATCCTGTTTGATTGTAGTTTATGATTTTTTGGATGAGTTTTTGAAGTTGATTGGCCAAAATTTTGTTGAACATGCAACCATGTTTATCAAAGAAATGGATCTATAGTTCTCTTTCTTTGATGAGTCCCTGCCTGGTTTTGGGATGAGGGTTAAGATGGCTTCATAGAAAGAGTTTGGTAGTGAATTTATTCTTTCAATTTCAATGAAGAGTTAAAGGAGTATTGGTGTGAGTTTTCAAGGCCTTGTACAATTCCAGTATAAATCCTTCTAGTCTGGGTTTTTTTAAATGGGAGGTCTCTTATTGCTGCTTCTATTTCAGTGCTTGATATGGGCCTGTCGTGTTGGTTTAGTTTTGGCATGTTGATATTTGCCAGGAAGTCGTCTAATCTTCCAAGTTCATAAAAGTTAAAAACAATCTAAGCTAACCAGGAATGAAATAATTGTGGATAACTATAAATATATGTATATTCTCATATAAAAGGACATATTTAGAATATAATAAACAGAAATTCTGAAGACGCCCAAAATAAATATCAAAATGTAGGTTTAACAGAAAAGTGGACCAAACTGAGAATAAGATTAGAACATCAGAATAAAGGTGAAAATTATATGGGTGAAAATATATTGAATAGAAGGAGAACTATTAAAGACATGTTGATAAACTTAAAGTTTCTGAATACAGTTGTTTCTCAGATTTCAATAGGGACTTAAAATAAACATCTATGTCAAAAATATTGTCATTGTGTGTCCCGAGGTTCCTTGGCTTATTATGATGTTACCTGAAGATAAAGCAATCATCAAAATCAAGACCTATAAATTGAAATATTCGAATTCATTGATTATTATTCTGCATACTAGGAATCCTAGAAGAAATGGAAAAGAATTGGTATGAAGCAATGTTTGAATACACAAAATTTAATCATGGTCCCAAATCCATTCATATATTAGTCATATAATCATGTTATAAACACAGAGTACAATTAAGACCAAATGAAAACAAAAGAAAAATTACTACTCCTATGGGTTTACTAATTCAAATGCTTTAAAGTAAACATATGGGAAAGAAAGCAAGTCATGTTCCCTTTAAAGACGCAATGATGTGCTAATAGTCCAGGTTAGAGCTTGAACATATGCTTTCTCAGAAATTTCTTGTGGATATGAATCACATTGTGATCGTGTTGAGAGTGGGGATTAATGACATACAAAAGCACTAGAGAGAAGTGGCTTATGCACATTCTTTTATCCCCCATACTGTGATTATGTGCACAATTGATGTTTGTCCCCTTCAAGGACACGGTCTTATAGGTTCAATTTGAAAACAGGGAGAAGGGGGGAGAAGAGAGAAAGAGAGAGAGAGAGAGGAGGGGAGAGAGAGACTCTCATCTGACACTAAAACGGCCAGCACCATGCTTTTGCTAGTCATCACTTCTAGATCTGTGAGGATTAAATTTCTATTCCTCATAAATTGTGTAGCCTCATATAACTTTGCATAGTAGCATAACCAGGCAAAATATTCAACAAACCATTAGGAACTATGACTAGAAGAAGATAGTCTTTACTGAAAGCTACTAAAACCTAGGATTCTATTCGAAAGAGAAGCAAACCATACAAATGAAGATACAATAAAATGTTCAGATGAAAACTGAGAAAATTTGTCACTAGAAACATTACTCTAAAAGAAGCAATAACATCAACTTCCTACCAAACAATTCAAAAGGAAATCATAAGTCAATGTATAAAAAAGTAACTTTATTGCCCATAGTCTCTGAATACATTCAACTATGGCACAGCCTTATCATATCTCTAGGAGTTCACAGTTCAAAACAACTTCTCAGTTGTATTGCACTAAGTCTAATCAATAAAAGTTCTCTATCCACTCATTTCCTCAATAAAATGTATTTTTATTATTTTTACTTGGATCTTGAACATTTTAAAACTTAAGTAGGGTGCATGTTATAACTAAATAAGTTCATATTGTTTTGTTAAGATTAATTTACAGTCTAATAGTCTTTGTTGAGAGCTGATCACAGACTTTTTTAATTTTTCTAAAACACTTAGTTAAACTTCAATATTAATTCAACCTAAAATAGCATGACTACTTATTGTAGAGTAAATGTGGTGATTTATCAGCCATGAATTATGATGTACACTAGAACTTGTTGCTAAGTAACACGTACTTATTATCAAGAGCATGATATTACATCAATGGAACACAGACAGAGCCAGGAAATGGTCTTGGAAGGAAGAGACCATTCTATCACAAGACTCCCAGTATAGACTACAGGAAAATTAATGGTTCAGGTTTTCTGCCATTAAGGCATCCCTATCTTCTGGAAAACATGCATTTCAATTTTATCTACTCTAAATCTCCATTGCACTTTAAAAGATTAATATCAGATCTACAGCAAAGCACTTTAGAAAGAAAATATTCCTTTTGCAGGTGCATCCTTTTAAGTTGCTAACATTTAGATACGTTTTCACAGTGCTCAGAAAACTTCCTGGGAAAATGAAGCCTGTAATTGTGGTAGTCATCTGAAGACATGCTTTGAATAATCTTCAGAGCCATGGCCAGTTTTGTTGTAGATTACTTATGATAACCAGTTCTAAGATATATACACGGTCAAATATCTACTGATATAAATAAGCAAGACTTATCTGAATCTCTTTTTCATGGAAGCTATTTTATGCTAGTAAGCTCAAATATACTTAAAATTACTTTAATCTTATTACTGTCTATGAAAATGTACGACTTTTATATAAATAAATGATAAGCTAGGCTCAATCCTCTAATATTAGCCATTTGGAGGGCAAAGGCTGGGAGATTACACTTCAAGCAGCTTCAGAAAAAAATTAGCTCACAAGAATCCATCTGAACCAATGTCTGGGTGTGGTGGTCTTGCCCATTATCCTGGAGGAAAATGTACAAAGGCTGGGCACAGTACTTGCATGCCTATTGTTTCTAGTTCGATGGAGAGGCACAAGCAGGATGTTGACAAAGCAAGTAGAACTGAGCATGAATTGAAGCCCTACCTTGAAAAATAGCCAAAATGTAAAAGTGTCTGAAGTGCCTTCCTAGCAAGGAAAAAGCTGTACACTTAAATCTAAACTCACCTGAGCAGGGAGGGGGGATCAAAGTTATGTGTCCTGTAATACACCCTCAACATTGTTTGCACCCTAATGGCTTCTAAATCATCTTCTCAATTGATTGTTTCCTTAATGTGAAATATTGTGTGTCTCAAGGCACAGACAGGGGTTTTATTTTTGTTGTGTGTTTTGTACCATAATTAGGGCATGAAATCAGAGCCTGGTTTTCTAACACCTTAGCCACACTTCCTCTTCCAACTTTTGCTGGGTAGTTGGAGAGAAAATTGTCAGGACTTTCTTGTTCCTGCCGGATTTCAGCGCTAATCTTCAGATTCATTATCCTGAGTATCTAGAATTTCAGGTGTGAGCCACTAGTACCAGCCAAGGCACAGTTGTTTTTTTGTTTTTGTTTTTTTTTTTTGATTGGGTTTATTGGTTGTAGGGCTTGAACTCAGGACTTGGGTGACATTCTTGATTTTTTTTTGTGATCAAGGCTTGAGCCACAGTGCTACTTCTGATTTTTGAGTGGTTAATTGGAGATAAGTAAGAGTTTCATGGGGACTTTTTTGCCCAGGCTGGCTTCTAACTATGATCCTCAGATTTCAACCTCCTGAACAGCTAAGATTGTAAGCATGAGCCACTGTGTCTGACTAAAGGCACAGTTTTTGAACATAAAGGATAACAACATTCGTGCCACAAATGTGACTATTATTATTATTATTATTATTATTATTATTATTATTATTATTATTATTAATGTGGAAATAGTAGAAATTTTCCTTAGGAATGTTAACAAAACTAAGTAATATTATTAGTTATACTTAACATGATATTACAATTATTAGCCAGTGGAAAAAATGCCAGAACATGTCATAAAACATATCAAGATGGAAAAGAAACTCAAATATGACTTACCACAACTTGTCAAATTAACACTAGGCAAACTGTCAGCTTAATCTCTGACTATTTATTAGAGAAAATGGTCGCCCCAATAGTAGTGTTTGCTATACGTTTGTCACAAAAGAAACATACAAACCAAAAAGTTCAGAGACATAAATCTTAAAATATAATTCATGATCATAAAGAATTAAAATATCAATAAAAAATGTAGTACATGCAATATATTTTTACAGAAAATATAAAATATTAAAAAGCGATGAAGGAATTCCAACTTAAATTTTATGATAAATTATGCACATGAATAGGGCCAATAATATACAGGTATAAATTGTGTCCAAATTTCTAGGTAACATTATTATTGTTTGAACTAGCCTATTAAATGATTCCATGGGCATACCTATCAATAGTAATATTTATGATCAATAGTAATATTTATCTAATAGAGGAAATGAAGTAATACATTTTTGGGGGGGGTCCGGTCGTGGGGCCTGAACTCTGTGCCTGGGCGCTGTCCCTCAGCTCTTCAGCTCAAGGCTAATGCTCTACCACTTGAGCCACAGCGCCACTTCTGGCTTTTTTCTTTTTGCTTATGTGGTGCTGAGGAATTGAAACTAGGGCCTCAGGCATGCAAGGCAAGCACTCTACCATTGAGGCACCTACCCAGCCACCAGTACTGAAATATTCTTGACTAAGAAATGAAGACAGAGTCAGCCCCAGGGACTCACACCTGTAATACTAGCTAATCAGGCGTCAGATTTGAGGATCAAAGCAGCCCTGGCAGAAAACTCTCACAGACTTCTGTCTCTAATTAACCAGAAAAAAAGAAATAAATATAAGCTGAAGTATATCATCACAAAGATATTTGATTTATTTATTACAAATCATGATAAATTTCCTGATAAGAAACATGGTAGTTTTTGAGTAGGGAACAGTTTACCAGATTGAGATAATTCAGAGGCTAGAAATAATTCTTGAGTGTTCAGACCTCAGTACCTTTGCAGATCTCTCTGGAAAAATAAATTATTACTATAAAGATAGAAGAATAATCAATCATTTTGTGTGAGCAAAAGGAAAAGAGAATAAAATGACCCTTCATCTGAAATGCAGACATTAATTCATAAGAAATTGAATAGAAGCCAGGTACTGGTGGCTCAAGCCTGTAATACTAGCTACTAAGGAAGCTGAGATCTGAGGATTGCGGTTCAAAGCCAGCGTGGGCAGGAAAGTCGTGAGACTCTTATCTCCAATAAAAACTACTAGAAAACAGTAAGTGGTGCTGTGGCTCAAGTGGTAGAATGTTCACCTTGAGCTGAGGGCTGCAGGGACAGCACCCAAGCCCAGAGTTCAAGCCGCAAAACCGACCAAAAAAAAAAAAAAGAAATTGGATACATAAATGAGTTTTATAAAAAGAAAATCCCAGTTATCATAAAATTCTCTTGGTTTTCATGCTAGAGCCTTGTATGATTCAGATATTACACATCAACATCAGTCTTGTTCCATACAGGTAACATAATGTTGCTTGTGGAAAGATATAGGGATGCTACTTATCCCATGACTGATGTGTGTAATTCTAAAATAATGACGAGACTGAAAACAGAGGCCTGAATGGTTAGACAAACCTGATAGGCTCTCATCTCCAATTCACCAACAAAATATAGAGGTGGAAGCATAGAGTGATGATGAGAACACCAGCTGTGAGCAATAGTCCAAGGCTCTGAGTTCAAGCCTCAATACTAGCACAAATAAAGGGGAAAAAGTATAGGTGTCGGTATCTTAAGAGATGAGTAAGCTGAAAAAGGAAACTTACAAACATATATCACTAATAAAGGATTAAGGGATTAGTCCCTAAAGTGTGTATTTTATGTATATAGTGTCTATAAGCATGAAATATACAGACAAAGCCACTGAAAGGTATAATATATAAATATTTTATAAAAGGAGACCTAAGATGCTGAAACATCTCTGGGAAACTCCAGAACTTGGCCATATGCATGAGTATGAAATTTCAGGATTTGGTGTGACACCCCTTTGTAAACAGTAGGTGGCCCATAATGAACATTTATCAAAATGAAATATTTATCAAAATGAATATTTATCAACATTCCTACCTAACTTTGAAGGCTGTTTTTAAAGTTACCTTTCAGGAGACTATTTAGAACTCCAAAAATGGTATAATGATGACTAAGCAAAGAGCTGTTCTTTAAGCAAAGAGACTTACTTCTTCTTTCCCTTTGTTTAATTATGTATATATAAATTTAACCATTTGTTGAACTACACCTTTTGCTAGTTTCAGTATATACATACACCTATTTTACTCCTGTATATCTGTCTTTCATCAGTATAACTGGTAGTTCCCCAATTGCATACATATATAGGAAAAGAGAAAGATTCTTACTCTGCCACATCTCATAAACTTAATATTTCCTCATTTTTCAGCTGTGCCTAATAATTGGAAAGTATCTGTTCATTATGCAATTACCATTCCACTTAAAAGAATGTATCTTCTACTCACTTGCTTGCAACTATTTCTTCAAATTGGAGCTCAGTTCATTTCAGTTGATAGACAATTATGCTTCTTCATTTCTTAATGGATAGTTATTCTTCGGAAAGAGAAAGCATGGCATGTGCTTCATTTCTCTAGCTTTCTTTATTAAATTTCATGTTCTGGTATTCTTTCCTGTGTGGACTTCATCACCCATATTTGGGAGCATATATATAGTTTGTATGTACATCTTCATTTAGCATGTGTTCTGGGTCTCATCCATGAAGATAAGGATGTTTACTGTTGGCTAAAGCAATGTCCTTGTTTTGAGAAAAACCATTGTGTAATCTTTTTTCAATATATACAGCAAATGGAATACTTTTTTTCTGAGTAAATATAGCAATGTGTTACACTTTGTGATATTTGAGATTAAATGATGAACAATTCTCCCTTTGGAAAAAGAGATTTGTCGAAGCAGATGTTATTGAAACAGACTTTGAAATATCTGTAGGCTTTAACAGGAGACTAGAATCAATTTGTCTCTCTCAACAGTGCCTGCTCTAAGACTAACACTTAAGGCATATGAGAGACTCAGTGCTGCTCAGTTTCTTTTTTTTGGGGGGGGGGTCCGGTAGTGGGGCCTGAACTCTGGGCCTGGGCGCTATCCCTCAGCTCTTCAGCTCAAGGATAGCACTCTACCACTTGAGCCACAGCACCACTTCCGGCTTTTATCTTTTTGCTTATGTGGTACTGAGGAATCGAACCCAGGGCCTCATGCATGCAAGGCAAGCACTCTACCACTGAGCCACCTTCCCAGCCCTCAGTTTCTGTCTTCTGATCAGTAGATTATTTCATGTTTCATTTTATCTGGAAAATAAATGATTCCAAAACCATTTTATTAATACTTTGGGGGTTTTGGTGACTGTACTAGGGCTTTAGATTAGGTTCTGGATACTGTCCCTTAGCTTTTTCACTCAAAGCTAGTGCTCTACCACTTGAACCATAGCTCTATTTCTGTCCTTCGCTGCTTGATTGAGAAATTCCAGTAAAGTCTCTTATCTCAAGTTAAACACTCAGAAACTGCAAGTGGAGCTAGGAATCAACTTAATAAAATCCAGCCTTGAGTAAAAAAATTGAGTTCAAAGCACACAACCTGCAAAGTTAATCCAAAGCTGGGAGAAATTCAACCATGGAGCCAGTGAGAAATGAGAAAGAAGATTTAGGAGCAACGTGGTAAACAGGATATCTGAGAACTTAGAACACTTTTGACACAGTATGAGCAATAGGTCTACACTCTTTCAGGTTAACAGGGCACTGTGTTCCTAAACCTCAATTGATTGTCAAGCTGGAGCAAGATGAAGAGCCATATATGGGAGAAACCTTAGACAAGAATTTCACAAGTGAGTTAAAGCATCCAATAGTGATCTTGGATCCAGAGCCCAGTTGGTAAGTTCATCTTGCTCTGTACTGACCAATAATATTCCTAGTTCCGCTGAGTCCCACGTGTGGCAGAGAACTAGGGGATCCGTTGTGTTAGATTTGTGAATCAAAATACATGTAGATGTATACTGAACTGTGTATGTCAGTGAAGTGAAAGTTAGCAACTCTTTGTCTTTGTGGAAATTTTTCTGACAAAAAAAAATTAGAAATGTCAAAAATGAGATTTAGTTTTCCTTGAAACTAGGACTAGGTAGGTATAGCAAATGAGTATGCCAATGCTGCTATCCTCTGATGAGAATAAGCTGGGTATAGGCTGGGATACAGAACCAAAGCTTTTAGTCTACAGGGAATGACTAACTAGGTGGTGAGCTGGTGTGGCTTTGGTCTTCAAGGAGTCTGAGGGGCAGGAGTATCAGAAAAATAATTTTGATGAGACTTTTTCTAAGATGGAGAAAAATCAATTTTAAAATTCTACAGATATTTAAAGTAATTAACAGTGAGAACGTAGAACTGAAGTGATGTAGTTATAAAAGCATATTCTCAGGTGAAAGGCAAAAGTTTTTTTTTAATAAAAAGGTACAATCTCCAAAGTTAGAAAATACTCTTCCACTAATGTTTGAGAAGTAAAGTATCACAATATATAAATTATTTTAAGAAAATGAAACAAAGCATCTATTTCCCTAAGATCAAACAGAACAATATTTGGAAAAAAACCCAAGAACACTAAATACTAAAGTATACAGGTGAAAACGCTAGCAGTAAATAGCTTAGTAATTTGTGTAAATTATTCCTCTGATATAAAACAGAAGAAAAAACTGAAACACAGAAAAACATTTTCCATCATAAAATACCAGTATTACTTTCCTAATTAATACATTGTGGTGAATGAAATTTATTTCTCATCAATCAATTCCTACTTTAATATTTTAAGATCTGTAACAGTTAAGATGGGAAAAATGTCTTTACCTTTACATAGAAGAGTATTTGGATCTCATTTATGTTTTTTTCCTTCGTTTAATGATTCAATTTAGATGTGAAACAAATATAGCATGTGATTAAGATTTACCAGGGAGATCTAGACAGATGTCTGGGTGAAGTAGCTGTCACAGATATTAACACAGTGGACCAAAGAGTGCGATTAGTACCAACTTCTAACTTACCCTCAAAACAGAAGCTAGAACTAAATAGAAATGATGAGAATTCCTTAAGGATTAGGACTGTGGAGTTCAGTCAGTGTCAGAACATGCCACCTGGTGAGATGCCGGATGCATATATGCCTGGTGTGCCTCCTGTAGTTAAACAGTCCCTTAGATATTCTGATCCTTTTAGTCAAAATTATGAGGGACCAAATGAGCTTCTATATTTTGAATATGGAGGAGGGAAGATATTAAACTCAGAGACTATATTCTTTCAACATAATTGGGCTTGTGTCAGAGATGCCACCTATATCATAATGAATAGAGAAGAATATGATAACTCTGCTCTCCTTGCCCAAGAAATTTGTCAGGGAGGGAGGAAACACCTGAGAGAACTATATGTGAAAAAACATTCAGAATGAACTCATACATCCCTTTGCATCAGAGAATACACACAGGAGAGAAATCTTATGTATGTTACAAATGTGGAAAGTATTTCAGACAGAAGTCAGACCTTACTGTTCATCAGAGAACACATACAGGAGAGAAACCTTATGAATGTAACAAATGTGAAAAGTTTTTAAAATGTAACTCATACCTTCATCTTCATCAGAGAGCACATATAAATGTGTTCATGTAAATGTAATTCATGTGGAAAGTCTTTCACCCAGAAGTCACACATTAATATGAATGTAAGAGGGGCTGGGAAGGTGGCTCAGTGGTAGAGTGCTTGCCTTGCATGCATGAGGCCCTGGGTTCGATTACTTAGCACCACATAACTAAAACGAAAAAAGGTCAGAAGTGGCGCTGAGGATCAAGTGGTAGAGCACTAGCCTTGAGCTGAAGAACTGAGGGACAGCGCCCAGGCCCAGAGTTCAGGCCCCATGACCGGACCCTCACCCCCCCACAAAGACACAGATGAAGTATGAAATTTAAAAATTCCTTCACCCAAAAATCAAACCTCAACACATAAGAGAATTCACACATGTGAGGAACCTCGGTACGTAACAAATATGAAAAAAATTTTACCTGTATGGTACACCTTCATCTTCATCAGAGCACACGCACAGGAGAAAAACCTTATGAATGTAACACATGTGGAAAGGTTTTTATTCATATGTCACACCTTTGTCATCATCAGAGAACACACAGGACAGAAACCTTGTGAATGTACGAAATATGAAATATGTTTAACCAGTAGGACACAACTTAATCTAAATCAGAGAACACACACAGGAGAAAAACCTTATAAATGTAACAAATGTGGAAAGTATTTCAGACAGAAGACATACATTACTGTCCATCAGAGAATACATGATCTGTTTGAATAGCAATAATAGTGAGCTGCCACGCTCTAAGACCACTCCTCCCACCCACAGGATGCTTTTCACTATTTAAATGAAGAAACTATTAAAGAAAAGATAATGTCAACACCATGAGTTCAAGCCACAAGAGCAACAATGAACATCAAAAGAAAGAAAGAAAGAAAGAAAGAAAGAAAGAAAGAAAGAAAGAAAGAAAGAAAAAAAGAAAGAAAGAAAGAAAGAAAGAAAGAAAGAAAGAAGGAAGGAAAGAAAGAAAAGAAAAGAAACGAATGGAAAAGAAAAAAAAGCTGTAAAGGAAGGGAAAATTTTGGAAACAGCCAAGAACTCCTTAAGATTTCATAAATAGAATTTGGGCATTTCTCAGAAATTGTTAGATTTTTGAAAAATTTAACTGGTGCAAGGATTATGCTGTATATCTAGCAATTCTGCTACTTTATTGTAGTGGATACATTAATGCATGAAAAATGATAGAAGAATGAGTTTAGTTCCTGTGAATAGCTTTTTATAATCAGCAGGGAGCTATTCCAAAATGTAAACAAATCAAATACAGTTTACATTTAACAGAACTTATCTGTTAAACACAAACAAAAACAAAAGTCTCATAACCTCAATTACATTAGTAGATCTGAGAATTAAAAAGCCGACTTATTTCATGCTTACAATGCATGTCCATTTCAACAACATTTTCTTTATTGAGTTCTTAAAGTTCTTTTATTTACAAAATAGTTTATTACTAAATGGTAAACATACATGGATAACTATTACTTTATGTTTGGAAACTTTTTTAAGGACATCATTTGTATTATACAGTATAATGAAATAATCATCAGATTTTTACAATTTTTCTGGTTTATAAATGTAAATTCAAAGCCGGGTGCTGGTGGCTCCCGCCTGTGATCTTAGCTACTCAGGAGGCTGAGATCTGAGGATCACGGTTTAAAGCCAGCCCAGGCAGAAAAGTCCATGAAACTCTGATCTCCAATAAAAACAACTAGAAAACCGGAGGTGGTGCTGTGGCTCAAGAGGTATAGTGCTTGCTTTGAGCTGAGGAGCACAGGGACAGCACCCAAGCCCAGAGTTCAAGGCCCATGAATGACAAAAAACAAATAAATTTAAATTCATGTGAATTTTTGGATCAATTCTTCTATTTCATTGAAAAATGACGTTGAGATATTGACAGGTATCACATTGAATTTATAGGTAGCCTTTGGCAGTATTGTCATTTTCACAATGTGAATCCTCCCAATCCAGGAACATGAGATTTTTTTCTACTTCCTTAGTTCTGCTTTAATTTCCGTTTTCAGGTATTTAAAGTTTTCATCATGGAGGCCCTTCACTTCTTTAGTTAACTCCTATGCATTTTATTTTTTGTAGAGTTATTACAAAAGGAGTTGTTTTCCTGATTTCAACCACGTTCTTCTCATTATTGGCAAACAGAAAAGCTATTATTTTTTGAGGGTTAATTTTATACCCTGCTATTTTGCCAAAGTTTCAGATCAGTTCAAGTAACTTGGGAGAGGAATCCGTGGGGTTCTTTAAATACAAGATCATGTCATCTGCAAAGAGGGAGAGTTTTCTTCATCTTTCCTTATTTGGATCCCCTGTATGTTTGCATCTTGCCTTATTGCTCTAGCTAGGCATTCAAATACTAAATTGAATAGTAGTGGAGAGTGTTAGGTAAAGACTTACAGAGAGACTTCTCTGAAGAGGAAATAAGAGTGGCCAATATACACATGAAGAAATATTCAATTTCTCTATCCATAAAAGAAATCCAAATCAAAACAACATTGAGATTCCTCCTAATCCCAGTTAGAATGACTATAATCAAGAAATCTAATAACAACAGAGGCTGGAGTGGATGTGGCCAAATGGGAACCCTACCACATTGTTGGTGGGAGTGTAAACTTGTTCAACCACTCTGGAAAATATTATAGAGATTCCTCAAAATACTACACAGAGAGTTCCCTTATGACCCAGCAATCCCACTTTTGGGCATTTACCCAAATGATCACAAACAAGGCTACACTAAAGCTACCAGTACAACTATGTTTATTGCAGCTTTATTCACCATAGCTATGATATGGAACAAACCCAGATGTCCCGCATTAGATGAATGGATATTCACACACACACACACACACACACACACACACACACACACACACAGACGATGAAATTTTATGTCTTCAAGAAGGACATCGCCCCATTTGTTAGAAGTTAAGTACAGGTAAGAGGCTAAAATTATGAATATGTGTTAAGTACAATCTGTCAACTTCACTAAATATAAAACAAAAATTCTAAATCATGTATTGAGATCAAGTTACATTTTCAGTTTCTTTTGTAGTGCCATGCAAAACAATGATGTAATTTATATTTGATGTTGATTTAGAGTAGATAAAATTTAATATTATTGGGTAAATGATACTATTATGTGCAAAGTGCCCTTGCTACTGTAGAAAAGAATTACTCTTACCAAATACATAGTAGAAGCTATACATATGTAATGTGGTGCTCTGCATTGAGTCACAATATAACATACTGGCTACATCTAGATTAGCTGGATTGAATTCTCTCCTCTTCTGTTTTTGCAGCTGTGGTACCTTGGAATGTTACTTAATTTCATTTTTCAGTTTCTCATTTGTTTAAGGAACATAATAATGTAACTTATCATAAAGTATAGAAGTAAATGGAGTTCATTTACATTAAAGTATTTCTGGTGATCTGTGAACTTACAAATAAATGTTACTTGATCTATGTGTTTTCATTGGAGATTATCAATGCATAGTTTCCCTGTAGTCTTTCATTTGGATAAAATGTTTCTTATAATTAGGCCAAAGAAGGGAAGTAAATGTATTTTCAGTGCCTACCATTTTTGAAATTATAATTGACACAAAGTGGTTAAAGGTACTCACAAGAACTATACATGCACATGTAAAGTCTCTATAGGCAAAATTACCACCTGTGAATTTTGTGAGTACCGATCATTCATCATTGCCTCTTGGAGCAATATCTTTGCATATCTTTTTCTGTGTGACCTCTTCTTCCTTGCTTAAGGTCTGCTAATAAGTCATTCACAATTACATTTTAGGCAAAAGTTAAGAAAAAGAAAACATAAAATAAATCTTTGCATTCCTAAACGGAAGAAAATATTGAGTCCTTCTCAAATAGAGACAGTGAATTAGACAACCTCACAGGTAAATATTTTTTCCTGATTTCAATAAAAAAAATTCAGTTTTCCTGCTGTTGTATGGACAATCCACATTCAGAAGGGCATTTATTGTTTCAGGAGAAAGATGGTGCTTCCACTTCTGTTTAGTAATTCAGTCAGGAAAATTGTATCTTTGTGTGTGTGTGTGTGTGTGTGTGTGTGTGTGTGTGTGTGTGTGTGTGTGTGTGTGTGTGAATCCTTATGTGAGATAAATAACCTTGCCACTTTTCATTCAAACTGCATTGCTTCTATTCTGCTTTCTCCTCCAGAATTCTTTTACTACTTGTTATTTACATCTTTCAGCTATTTGCGGATCATTTTCTTTTTTTTTTTAATTTAATTTTATTTTATTTGTGAACATACTGTACAGAGGAGTTACAATTACATGGGCAGGATAATGCGTACATTTCTTACCAAGCATTGCAGCCTCCTCCTTTGTTTACCCTTCACATCCCTTCCCAGCCTCCCCCCTCCCCCTCAATCCCAATCCTTCTCCTTCCCCCCCTTCCCCCCCCCCCCGCACCGACGTTGTAAAGCTTGTTTTGGACATGACAACTTGTACTTCTCATTGTTGCAACAGGTCCACCTGTATCCTTAAACAACTGGTTTTTCCCCATCTCCTCCACAAGTTATACTGACATCAATATCTCCCTCCCCCACTATAACCCCTGCTTGCGGATCATTTTCATATTCCCTTAGAGAGCTATAAACATCATGTTGCTTTAATCTCTCCCTACAAATCAGACAATCCTTTACCTTATTAAGGTTTTCTTTTTCTTTTTCTCTGACATCTCTCTAGCATTCCTATATCTATCTGCCTGGTATTGAATCTCTAAATTAACAGCACACTTTAGCTGCACTCTTTCTAATGATACCATTAATTCCATGCTAAATGCATGATCTCTCTCTCTCTCTCTCTCTCTCTCTCTCTGTTGCTATATTTGTGAAGATTGTTTCTTTACTTGACAGGGGCACACCACCTTTCTTGATGAAATTATTATAATTAACCCAATGTGTCTATATACCATCACTTTTAGATGCTTTTATTTCTCTAAGGAAAACATAATTTTGGTCATATTTGGTTGTGAGGGCTTTTTCCCCCAAGAAACTCTGTCCTTATGTATCACACTACTATCATTCCATTACTATTTTTTTCTCTTAGAGAACCAGGACTTAATATGGAATGCAAAATAATTATCTACAAATAGATATTTCTTTAAGAAGAATTTATTATTGTTAACTTTATTAAGATGTTCATTAAATTATAAGTCAAAGAAGAAAAAGACTCATTCTCATAATTGAGAATACATGGAAGTAGAATTTTGAAATGTGTACATAGTGACATGGTACCTTGGTTCTATTTGTTGGTTACTTGTTTCTATACTAGTTTTCTTTTATTTCTTTTTTAAATTATTATTGTGAAAATACCGTACAGAGGAGTTACAATTACATGAGCAAGGTAATGGGTACATTTCTTATCAAGCATTGTTGCCTCCTCCTTTGTTACTCCTTCCCATCCCTTCCCATCTACCCCCCTCCCCCACCCCCTTCTCCCCCAACCCCTCTTCCCGCGCCAAAGTTGTAAAGTTCATTTTTTCGACATAATGACTTGTGCATCACATTGTTCCAATGGGTCCAATTGTATCCCTCGTTAAAAATTTTGTTTTTTCCCTTATCCTCCATAAATTATACCAACATCAAATACAGTGAAAACAGGGATTATACATTGGGGGGAGTGACATGCAAAACAACAAAGAAATCATCTTATAAATATGTTAGAAACAATAGCAAGAAAGAAAAATCATTTGACTCCTTATCTTGGGGTTCATTTCACTTAACATCAACTTATCTGACAGTTTCTGCTTGTCCCAGACATATACTTGTTATTGCAAATATGGGAAACCATGTGACCTATGTTTCTTTGGGCCTGGCTTACTTCACTTAATATAATTTTTTTCAAGTCTTTCTAGTTTCTAACAAATGGAGCAATGTCATTCTTTCTGATGGAGGCATAGAATTCCATTGTGTTTGTACACCACATTTTCTTGATCCATTCACCTACAACTATTCTTTTATTTCTTATAAATATTTCTATTTCATTTAAGATGTCATATGTTGGTTTTCAAGTTGGATTTTGAATAATCTTCCATAGTGTAAGTACCAGAAAATTATGAACTTCCTAAAACATACTACATAACCTCTTGTTTGCTGATGTAATGTTGTGCCTCCAGCTCCCAAGGTTCTATCTCTATTACAATATTTGTGCTAAATTATATATATATGTATATATATATGTATATATATGTATATATAATATATATATATATATATATAAAGGTATTCTCTTCGTCTTTCCACAGAGAAGTCTGAATAAAATGAGTAACACTCCATTTAAAATTTTCTCTAATAAATTTAATGTATATTAGAAGTGCAAAGTATGACTATAAAGTTAACCACAAAATTGAAAAGATATATGATGAAAATACTAAATAGAACATACACGCAGAAAAACTCTTAAAATAATGTATTTTTGGCACATCAATTTTGGTTAGATGAACTGTTTGTAGAATTGAGATGCATTCAGGAATAAGTCCAAGAGTCAGGCTTGTCATTTCTCCAGCCAACTTCCCCTTAGCTTGTAGTACATGGGTGTTTTGACAGAGATTTCTGTAAAGCTGTGGAGACAAAAATGGATTAAACCAAATAAATAGCAAAACCTTATCTTTCCTAATCAAATTGTTGATTGCAAATTGACTTAAAGTTAACTGAATTTTTTTCTTATTGCTGACTGAAAGCTTTATTTTTAGTAGACAATTGAATTAACTCAAATGTTCATTAACAAGTGAAAGCTACACAAAATTTACCTATTAATTTGGGAGAAAAATGCTAAAGGAAGTAAACATACAAAAATATACAAAAGCACAACCAACCTGGTGATTTACTAAATAATTTTACCAACTTATAGATGGCAAAACAGGTGATATACTATATTATTTTGTATATAAAACTCTAGAAACTGAAAACTAATCTGTTTTCAATGTAGGCCAAGAATAGAGAGACATTGCTTCTTCTAAAGGACACAGGAAGCATTCAAGAACGGCAAGAGTATAATTTTGTTTAATATCTTAATATTTGGGACACTTTCCTAGGTATAACATTATGTAAAATCTATGCAAATGTGTATATATACATATCCACACCAGTATGAGTATGTATTATACATGTCTATGTACAGATATCTCTTTGTGTGTTTGTTTATATATATATATATATATATATATATATATATACATATATATGTTATTTTATATTAGTGTTGTATAACACTTTCCCATTTAAATTACTCTCTTTAGCCAGGCACTTGTGGGATCATATCTGTAATCCCAGATATTCAGGAGGCTTGGATATGAGGATCTATGTTAAATGCCAGCCAATAAATTCCATGATACTCTTATTTCCAATTAACCAGCTATGGCTCAAGTGATAAAGTGTCAGCCTTGAACAACACCAACAAACAGATTATCCTTAATTCTTCATCCATTGGTTTTGATAAAGTATCTAAGATGAAACACTGTGTAAAAGTTTCATTTGGATTAAGAACTTTTAAATCAGAATTTGCTTTTGAACAATGGAATCCCCTAAAAACAACAGGACATTTTTATTCTAATATAAAATACAGATGGTAGACAATAATGACATAACAATTTAGCTACACATACCAAGATTATATCAAAATATTAGAACTCAAAGGAGATGGTTAAAATTCTTAGGCCATTTTATCTCTTTTTGTATACTCTTCAAAATACAGTCAAGTAGAGCCAGTATTGTATAAAATCAAGTATGGTTAAACCCATGATAACATTATTTGAGTCATAATATAGACTTCAAAATTTTTCCATATTTCTGGATAAAACTCAAAGAAAATTAACAGAAAATGTAGTGGCATTGTGATTAATTTTTACCGAATTCTCACTTTTAATTTGCCAGTTTCATGTCCTAGACATCATGTTCATGTAAATTTCTTGTTAAAGGCTGTCAGTTTACCATTTGAACCACAGTTCCATATCAACTTTGTGATGGTTATTTTGGAGATAGAGTCTTAAAGTGGTCTTTACCTGGGCTTCCAGATACTCCAGATCTATCTCCCG
>NW_027204664.1:0-23141 GCF_024711535.1 Dipodomys merriami | reverse complement strand
CTCAGCCTACACAAGTCATAGCCTGGGAGGCATGAAAAACCATGCCTCGAATGAACATTAGATGCTACATGAATGAGAAAATTTCCATCCATCATAATCACAGCCATATAATGTATATTATCTAACTATTTGAAGTAGGTGGAACATGGGTTTTTCTTGTAATTTTCAAAAATATAAAAATTAAGATCTTTTTTGTTTTTGGTTTGTTTCTTTTTTTCTTTTGTTTTATCTTGTTTTGTTTTGTTTTTGTGCCTGTCTTGGCACTTCAAATCAAGATCAAAGTGCTGTTCCAAAACCTCTTTGTGCTGAAGGTTAGCCCTGTACAAATTGAGCCACAGCAGTATTTCCAGCCTTCTCTGAGTAGTTTGTTGGAGATAAGAGTCTCATGAACTTTTCTGCCATGGCTGGCTTCAAACCACAATCCTCATTTCACAGCCTCCTCACTAATTAGAATTACAGGCCTCATGGATAGTTTTTTAAAACAGTTGTACAATGTATCAATTGGTTTTTACAATGCCTCTTAGACTTTGTCATAGTTTCCATCGACTCTTCTAATCTATAAAAACCCCACCCATCCCCTTTCTTTCCTAGTTCCATTTAGACATATGTGCATTGAATCTTATGTTGTATTTTCCAAGCCATCTACTCCCTATTCCTTTGCCTCTTTCCATGTCTCCTTTAACACCTACCCAAGGACAAGATAAGCTTCATCTTTTTACTGTTCGCATATGATATTGTTACATCAGAGAGGTTACAACATACAATTGAGTCATTATGTCGAAAATGAACTTTAAAACTTTGGTGCAGAGGGGGCTCGCAGGGGAGGATTAGGGGGGGTGGGGGAGGATGGGAAGGGATGGGAAGGGGACAAAAAGAAGGAGCCTAAAATGCTTGATAAGAAATGTACTCATTATCTTGCCCATGTAATTGTAACCCCTCTGTACAATACTTTCACAAAAAAAATTAATACAACATAAAATTTTACTGCTTTCTGTACTATATAGTCTGAACTCATATATAATTAATGGTCATGTGTTTTACTTTTTTCAAATTTCATGTTCATATTTTAGATCTAATATTACATATGAAAGGTTTTACACTCAATTTCTCTTTCTGAGTCTTTCAACATCCCTTGCACATGACCATGCATGTGTGTGTATGTGTATGTGTGTGTGTGTGTGTGTGTGTGTGCGCACACACACACACACATGCTAGTTCAGGTTGACAAATGCAGAGCCTTATTCACTTTTTGCTTTTTTCCTCAAGGCTAGTACTTTACCACTTAAACTACAAATTACTTCCTGCATTTTGATGGGTACTTAGAGATAATTTTCCTTAGTAACTGGTATTATTATGTATGAACCACCCAGTTCAACATATTATCACACTCTAAAGTCATTTTCAACTTCCCAATTTTTAAAGGAAATTATTGATAGGGCTTAAAACTCCAAATAAACCAGTAATCTACTGTAACTTTTGCATTCCCTTTTTCATGCCAATTAGATTATAGATAGCCTATTATCTTTGAATGCATAGTCTTTGATATCACAAAAATTATGTTCCTAAATACACCTTTTTCCTATCATACTTTTTCCTTTTTGGCTGTCATTTATGTGGCATTTATTATTATTTGTACCTGGAAGAAACATTGCATACTTGTACTTTTGTTTTCCAAAAGTCTAAAATATTTGTCTAAAATATTTGTAAGTCAAATACAACTGAGTTATTTCTAACTGCCTTTGGAATATAAAGAAAATTTCATTGTATGTATGTTTATATATGTATATATGGTACGTATGCAGGTATATGTGTATATATATATATATATATATCACATTTTTTGATCCATTCATCTATTGAAGGACATATGGTTTGGATCAATATCTTAGCTATATTAAATATTGCTGTTATAATCATAGTTGTGCTGGTAGCCTGAGTATGGCCTTGTTTGTGATCCTTTGGTAAATGCCCCAAAGTGGGATTTCTGGTTCATAGGGGAGCTGAAATGTACTCATTACCTTGCTCATGAACTGTAACCCCTCTATACCGCATTTTTAGAATTAAAAAAGTACAAAAAAAGACAGAAGCAAAGCCAAGAATGTGCTGAACCTGGCTGTCACTCATGAATGCTCACAGATGGCTAGGAGAAGGGCCAGGCTAGTGGTACTATGACAGGCTTGGCTTTGGCTTCTTCTTCAAAATGAGAAGTGAACAACAGGAGACTATTTTGTAACTAATCAACACTCAATTAGCTAGGGGTAGAAAACAAAACAATAACAAAAAAGAAATATAAAGAAAACTAAAATATAAAGAAATCTGTGTTTAAGAGCATAGGGAGTTTTAGGCTCATGATTTGGGTATGATGTCAACTTAGCTCATCTCAGAGAAAACAAATGTAAAAACCCAATGAATTATTTTTAACATACCTCTTAATTTTTCTATCCCCAATTTTCTTGTCTTCTGTTCTTGATTCTTGAACAGATAACCATTTGAGGGGATGTCGTGGATAGATGAGTATGGAGGAAGCATCAGCAAACATGGAAAAGCAAATCCGGCCATACCTATATAGAGTGTCCATCCAAACTGTTCGGCCATTTATGCATAGATAAATCCAACTTTTGCAGAAAAAAGAATAAGTCCTTGAAACATCTGTTCAGCTAGCTTCTTCCCCTTGTAAACCTGGTTGTAACCCGGCGTCCAGCCCATGAGGGCTGTGGAAGTGGTTGAGTCAAGGAGTATTGCATACTCCTGAATGGTTCGCTTTCAGGGTAACTGGAGGCAAGGAGCCAAGATTGGGATCTGGTAAATTGCTCTAAGCCTTGCTTTTGAGGGTTAATGGCTGCGGCTGCCCATACTGGCTGCGTCTCCATGGCGACGGCATTTTATCAGCCTCTTTTCATTCTTTTCTAACACCTGAAATGGCACCAATTTAGACATTTTAAGATATTACTTCACTCATCCCACTTTCACCTATGCAATCTTGTAGAGGTCCAGTAGTGTCCCAATCTGGGCAGATTTTAATCCTGGTGGTCTTGTAAATGCTGCCACAGTTTTACAGTTTCTCATACAAGACTGGTTAAGGATCTCGTACTTCCTAAAGAGGCAAATGAAGGGATTTTTAAATGCTATCCAACTTCCATATTGAACCACATAAATATCAAATCCCAAGGTCAAGTTATAGTTTTTTTTTTCATTTCTTCAACAGAAAAAGCCAATCCCAAAACGAATTATAGTTCTTGAAAATCAAGCTGCATAATGAGCATAGAAATTTAGGGAGTTTTTCAAAACGTAAGATTTTGATTGTTTGAATGCTTACTTCCCTGCCAATGAATATGTTAAAACATTATCTCCAATCAGGATAAATTGCAAATATTGTACTTATGTTTGTAAATAGGAATAAGTAAGGACATGAAGGGAATTTGTCATGCAAGACATAACGACTTATACATCTCAGGGGTGGGGGTAGGCGGGTGGGAGGATTGGGGGGGCAGGTGGAGGATGGGAAGGAATGGAAAGGGGAAACAAAGGAGGAGGCTACAATGCTTGATAAGAAATATACTCATTACCTTGCCCATGTAATTGTAACCCCTCTGTATGGTATTTTCACAATTAAAAAAAAAAGAAAGCAAGACAAGTTGTGAGGCCTCTCCTTACTCATCTCGTAAGCTTCTCCTGACAGAACTGATGTTGGATTTGTCTCAGATAATACAAAAAATTCGAAAATCAGCTTTGCCAATCAAACAGGTACTGTGGATGATTAGTACAATATATTGATTGCACAGTTTCAGTCTGTAGGCTAACACAAGGTGCTACAGCTGGCTCTGGCTTTAGATCTTAAACTAATGTTAGTGTTGCCACTAGAGTGGGCTCCAAAAAGAGTCAAAAACATTCTAAAAGTCTCAAAGTGCCTAACAATCACACAAAAACTTACTTTGTGAGTTGGTCCTAAGGTATGAAGTTCAAACTGGAGTTGGGAAGAATTTCATTGTGTCTAGAGCCCATGAGGACTTCACACCTACTGAACCTGTTTAGGATTTCTAGTGTTAATGACCAACTGTCCATTCCCTGGAGAGCAGCAGAGCTTGGGTTTTCCAGTGCCTGGGGGAATGCTGTTACACTGTACGTGGTTCATATCTATGCAATGTATTAGAACAACGAGCTCTTTTCCAAATAATCCTGTTTGATTAAAGTCTCACAATCTGCTATAAGCTATCCTTGCTCTGTCTATATATAGGTTAGGGAAACTCCTTTCAGATAGAATCAGGTGCCCCCTTCATAAATATTAATTCTTTTTCTCATGCAGCAAATAGTTGAAGTTGGATTAAGAGAATATTTTTTTCATTCAAAAGTAGAGGCACAAAAAAAGATTCCGAAGATACCACAGCTGTAAACAGCACACACTAAAGGGCCAGCCTAAGCCAGCATCTTCATGGCACATAAAATGTGGTGCTGAAAGTAACCAGTGAGGGTGCTTCTCTGATCTGAGCACTCCATTTTCAGGCTCTATTTCCAATGCTTTTCCTGCAGGTCAAGAGTTTCACATTATTAGAATTGGCACTCATATTTTGAACAGATAGTTCAGTGCCAGGTGGATGTTGGCAAACATCCAGTAGATGGTCGGCAGAGTTAGGCTGCATATTTTGAAGAATTCACCAACTCCAACAAGTCTAAGTGTAGGATACCTTGTAAAAGACTCATCTGTACCCAAGTCACAATGTCTATATTTACTCCATGATACCCTTATGGCATTAGGGATATGTAAAATTACTCTAGGGAGATATCTGTTATTCCTATAACAGGTAAAATCTTTCCTCCATTACTTATTGTGATCAGAAATGCATAATGATTCCTATTAGTGTATGTGGACAATTTGTAAATTGTAGCTTTATTTAATATATCATTGATTCTTTTTTTTTTTTTTTTGGTCCGGTTGTGGGGCCTGAGCTCTGGGCCTGGGCACTGTCCCTCAGCTCTTCAGCTCAAGGCTAGCGCTCTACCACTTGAGCCACAGTGCCACTTCCGGGTTTTGTCTTCTTTTTTATGTGGTGCCGAGGAATCGAACCCAGGGCCTCATGCATGCAAGGCAAGCGCTCTACCACTGAGCTACCTTCCCAACCCTATATCGTTGATTCTTAAAAACATCAAATGGATATTTGAATCATTTCACAAGATTACTTTCTGAGTACTTGAAACAACTGCTGGCTTCAGGGAGACTTCTAGTCGATGAGACAAGCAGGATCGCTCTGGCTCCAAAGGCCCCACATGTGTACACAAGGGCAGCACTTGTGGTGAGTAAATATTTCCACTCACAGAGCTTCTCTCTCTCTGACCACAATTCCAGTCATCTTCTCCTGGACACTGTCTCCAGGTATTCCAGTATGCCCTAAGTTGTGAATGGTCCTTGTTTTTCTAGCCCATAAAAATTGAAGAGCTAAAATGTAAAATAAAACACTACATTACAGACAACATAAAAGAAGAAACATCTTATTTAGACAGTAAGCTACTGATTAAAACTTCAAATAAATCAGTAAATAAGAGCAAAATTTGACAAATGGGGTTACACTGAATTAAAAATGTGGCACAACACAATAAACAGTAACTAGGGTGAATAGATGGCTTATAGATTAGCTTAACATCAGCCAAGAACTTAATTATCAGAATATGAAGGAAGGTTAGAAATCTAAACTCTTAAGTAATGTTAATGAACACATTGGCAAGCAAATTTAAAGATATTCCTGACATCTGGAAGTATATGGGGCCAATTAAAATACAAAAATAGATGCTCAACATCCTTGGCATAAAGGAAATGCAAAGCCAAAGACATTGAATTTTTCACACTTCAATGACAATGTCTATCACCAAGAACACAAATAAAAATGCTGGCAAAATGAAGTAAAGTGATCACTTATACACAATTCATAGGAATATCATTTCATACTATGGAAATATATGTAGTTTCTCACAAATTATAAATAGCTGGATGCTTGTGGCTCACGCCTGTAATCTTAGCTACTCAGGAGGCTGAGATCTGAGGAATGCGGTTCAAAGCCAGCCTGAGCAGGAAAATCTGTGAGACTCTATTTTTTTTTTTGGGGGGGGGGTCCTGTCGTGGGACCTGAACTCTGGGCCTGGGCGCTGTCCCTCAGCTCTTCAGCTCAAGGCTAGAGCTCTACCACTTGAGCCACAGCTCCACTTCTGGCTTTTTTCTTTTTGCTTATGTGGTGCTGAGGAATCGAACCCAGGGCCTCATGCATGCAAGGCAAGCCCTCTACCATTGAGCTACCTTCCCAGCCCCTGTGAGATACTTATCTCCAAAAATCCACTAGAAAATCAGAAGTGGCACTGTGGCTCAATCTGTAGAGCACTCTTCTTGAGCTGAAGAGTCCAGGGACAGCACCCAAACTCAGAGTTCAAGCCCCATAACTGACAAAAAACCCACAAAAACGATAAATAGATTGAAGATATGAATCAATACCACTACCTTATGAGATTGAGGTTCATTGCATATGTACATGTATGTGTATAAATAAACCCTCTATAGAATTAACATATGCTGCTAAGAATGAAAAAGTAAGTTTTACAATTATATAATATAAGGAGTATACAAGATTAAAGGGCCAGTGGAAACCTCATTAAAAATTTTTCCTACATCAAATACAGTGAAAATGGGTTATACTTTGGGAGAGGGACATACAAAGCAACAAAGAAATCATCTTATGAATATGTTAGAAACAATAGCATGAAAGAAAAACCATTTGAATCCTGATCTAGAGGTTCATTTCTCCTAAAATCAACTTATCTGACCATTTCTGCTTGTCTCAGACATATACTAGTTATTGCAAATTATGTAATTGTAACCCCTTTGTATGATATTTTCACAATAAATAAAAGTTTTTCCTTCTACAATCTATAGTACATTTGCTGATTTGTTTAAACAGCAATGCACATTTTCTGATACGTAGTATGTGATTATGGGCAAGTACATCATCATGTGCATGGAAGGTTTCTACATTTGCAGAGTGTGTACACATCTCTGAAGTAGCTCTGCTCTCAAGGGCCATTGAGGTCTCTGTATGGTATTTGTGTCTAATATATTATGACAAGTAGAAAACATAGAGTCGGTACCGATATTGATTTAGGCTCATGGTAGAGAAGGATGTCTTCTATTACCATATGTTCTCAAAAACATGTCCTGAAAAACAAAACTAGATTGTGAAAGCAGGTTGAGTAAAAATTACCTGTGTAAAGGTGAAAGTTCAGAATGCAAATGTGACATTCAATTTGGCATCAATCTTGATTTATTGAGACTAACTTACTGATATTTTTATGATGTACTAATCTGTGAATTTATCAGAATATATTAGATATAAATTCTAGAGCCCTTAGTAACATTTTGTTGGTTTCAGCATCATCATTGCTTCCAGGGAGAAGTAAGCAGGTACATTTTTGGAAGCCTGTGCAAATGGAAATTTTATGGAACCCTGCCTAGATCAATCAGCAATGTTCTGTGGACATTGAATTTATGAACTGACCCATTGGGTCTGATGCCCTAATAACTTTGGTTGATATCCCACTACAATACATTTTTTTTCTGTCCATTTCACCATGCACCTGACATGGGATCCTCTGATGCAATTCAATTGCATCATTCTGAATGACTTTTCGGCAAATAGACACAGATATTGGAGTAAACATATCAAAGTTAACTTCAACACTAGGGACTCACTGTCTGTGGTCTTGGAAGAAACTGTAGCACCCGAGATGAATAAGGAGAACCTGCAAGTGTGCTTTCCAACCTATGTTTTTCTTCTGGATGCAAGGCCACAGACGCAGAGCTCCAGGGAAGAATTTAATACATTCTTCCTGGGGATTCACAAGAGTTTCCCATGAAAGATGGACTATACTATACATGTTTGTGAATAAAAGGACTCATGTGCACATGTGCAAAGATATCTATATATACACACACATATGTGTGTGTGTGTGTGTGTGTGTGTATACCTAAAACTGTGGGCCTCAGTTTGAACCAGGATTTCAGCTTAGCAGATACTTCAGGGATGTACCTTTCGACTTTCACATTCCTTTTCCTCCAGGTTCCACTCTTTGTTAGTCCTTGGCTGGCATTATGTGCTTTTCTACAATGAAGTACTGAGCACACATGGATGTTGCTGGTGTTTTGGCCCTCTACACTTTAGACAAAGATCGCAGTAACAGGCGATGTTTCCAAGGCGTGAAGAGAACAAGCCCTAAGTAACTCATTAATCTATTTCCATTTGCTGTTTTGTTCTCAGGATAGGCAATGCCTGAGGGAAGTTTAGGTGCACAGATGAGTGTTCTTTTTATTCTCTACCATGACAACCCATCCTTATGCACCAGTAAAAAGCTCAGTTTCATACTTGTACTTTCATCTATGGTTCAGTACATTTCTATCTACTAGTAGGAAATGAATTTGGTTTCCTTCCATATATAGCTTCTCTTTCTAGGGCTATAAGCACTACACTTTACTCAACTATCTTCTTAATCCCAGAAGTCACTTCAGATTATGATGGGATGGCTGCTATTTCAAACAATTTGAGTCAGTGTCACCAATTCTGTACTAAAAGGCTTCAGATACTCCCTTACCTCCTATTATACACACACACACACACACACACACACACACACACACACACACACACACACATATATGTGTATATATATATATATATATATATATATATATATATATATATAGTCCTTATCTTATACGCCAGTAGTATATTTTAGATATGAGGCCTTTATCTGATGCATACTTAATAAAGATCTTCCCCCAATCTGTGGGCTTTCAATTTATCTTGCTAGCTATGCCATTTGCATTGCAGAAACTCTTCATTTTGAGGCAATCCCATGCATCCAGACTTTCTTTGATTTGTTGTGATTCTGCATATTGACTTCAGACATTTTGAATTGTTTCAAGGATCTTTGGTGTTTCCCCACCTCTTCAGGGTATCAGGTCTTACACTCAGGTCTTAGTTTCTTGTGTAATTGATTTAGGTGAAGGGTGATATATAAGGCTCTATAATTTCTGTTCTAATCTCTTTGAAGTTTTCAGCACATGTTTACACAATTCTCTCTCAACAACTTGTTGAAGATACTGCCTTCCTTCTATCCTATTTTTTTTCTCTCCTGATATATTATGTGGCTATAAGTATGTGGGTTCATTTCATGGTCTTCTATTCCATTGGTCCTCACCTCTGTACTTTTTTTTGGCAGTTGTGGGGCTTGAACTCTTTGCCTGGGTGCTGTTCCAGTGCTCTTCAGCTCAAGGCGAGCACTCTACCCCTTGAGCCACAGTGCCACTTCCAGTATTCTAGTGGTTTACTGGAGATAAGAGTCTCACATACTTTCCTGACTGGGCTGGATTTGAACCGTGATCCTCAGATCTCAGCCTCCTCTGTAGCTAGGATTACAGGCATGAGCTGCTGTTGCCCTGCTTTCTGCCCTATTCTTGTACTATTATCAAACTGTTTATTACTATGACTTTATCACAGAGTTTGAAGTTGGGTATTGATATTTTTCTAGTACCAGTCTTCATGCTGAGGACTGTTTTTGTTGTTCTGGTCTTTGACTATTCTACAAGAATTTTCAGATTGCTTCTTCTATATCATTGAAGAATGTTTTTTAAGATTTTTCTTAGTATTGCATTGAATTTGTAGATAGCTTGAGGCACTACTACCATTTTCACGATGATAATCCTTCCCAATCAAGACCATGGAAGGTTATTCAATTACCTTATAGTTGCTGCAGTTTTTCATATTTTTAAATTTTTCTTTAAATATTGTGTACATCTTTTGTTAATTTAATTCCTAGGTATCTTAAATTCTTTTGTGGCTATAGTAAATCGATTTGAATTCCCGATTTCAGTCTTGAGTTTCACATTGTTCATACAGCACAAAAGTATTCATTTTTGTGGGTTGATTTAAATCCTGCTACTCTTCCAAAGTTCTTCATCAGTTCAAATAATTTGTGGTAAGAATTTATAGCCATCTTTAAATACAGGATCATGTCATCTGCAAAGAAGGATAGCTTTACTTCTCCTTTCCCTATTTGTGTCCCCTTTCTAGTTTCTCTGTCTTTTTTGATCTTGCTAAGAATTCCACTACCCTATTGAAGAGGAATGGAGAGAGTGGGCATTTTTGCTTGTTCTTAATTTTAGAGGAATTGTTTTTAACTTTACATAAAATACAATGAGGTCTATAATTTTGTTATATGTGGCATTGGTTATATTTCGGAATGGTCCATGGCTTCTAAGCTTCTCCCAGAGCATTTGTCATAAAGAGGTGTTGAATCTTGTCAAATACTTTGTTTATATGATTTTGTAGTTGCTGTCCTTGTTTCTGTTGATGTGTTGAATCTAATTCGATCATAGAATACAACTTCTTTGGATAGTTGTTAAATTAGGTTGGCTGGAATTTTATTTAGAAGTTTTGCATTGATGTTACTCCAAGAAATGGGTCTACAGATCTCTTTCATGATGAGTGTATGTGGTTTTTGGATGAGTGTTTTGCTGGTTTCAAAAAAGAACTTTGGTAGTGATCTTTCCCTTTCTGTTTCATTGAAGATTTTTAAGAAATAATGGAGTGAGTTCTCTTTGAAGGCCTTATAGAATTCAGCTATATATTCATCAGGTTCTGGGCATTCCTTGGATGGGAGGTCTTTTATTGCCAGTTCAATTTCATTACTTGTTATGGGTCTATTGTCTTGGTTCCAATCTATTTTGTTAGTTGGAATATATCAACATTCTCTGGAAATTTCACCATTCCTCCCGATTCTCCAATTTGTCATGATAAATGTTTACAAATTATTCCCTTCTAATGTTCTAAAGCTTGATTGTATCTCTCTTGATTTTCCCATTTTTGCCTCTAATTTTCTTTATGTGTGTACATACTCTTCTTTTGGGGATCAGATTTGCTAAGAGTATGCCAGTTTTATTAATTTTCTTAAAAGAACCAATATTTGTTAATGTTTTATGGTATTTTTTTCTCTACTTTATTTGATTTAATTTTTAGTGTTTCAACCTTTTACTTTGGCTTTTGGTTTATTCCTGTTCTTCAAGAACCTTGATTTTCATCATTAAACTACTGATTTGAGATTTCCCCAACTTGTTTTTGTAAGCACAGAGTTATAAATATTCCTCTGAGTACTGTCTTCATTGAGTCCTAGAGGATATGTATTTTATGGGTTCATGTATGTTGTTTAATAAATATTTGAATTCCCATTCTAATCTCTTCATTCTGTGATATATTATTCATTATCCACACTTTACAGAATTTTCTGTCATAGCATTATGTGTTGAGCTGTAATTTTATTCCATTTTGATATGTCAGGATGCAGGGGAATAATATCATATTTTTTTAATTTGCAAGATTTGTTTTGCGACTTAAAATATGATCTACTTGCTAGAGTGTTCATTGAGTTGTTGAGAGGAATTTATATTCTGATGCTCCTGTTTAAATATTCACTAGATATCTGGAAAAACTAGGTGGTCCATACAATCATATATTTATGAGTTTTCTTTGCAGAGCTTTTCCTGGATGATCCAGAGATGACAATGTTGTGTTGATGTTACCAATTATCAATGTGTTTAGATCTATATGCATTGTTAGATTAAGATGCATTGTTTAATAAAATTGGGTACTCCAGCATTTGGTACATAGATATTTAGAATTGGTATATCACTCTGAGAAAGAGTTCCCTTTATTAGTATGTAATGTCCTGCTGTGTTTATTCTCATTAATTTAATTTGATGTCTATTTCATCTGATATTAGGATTGCTACTCCACCCTATATTTTGTGGGTTTGCTTTCTATTTGATAATTTTTTTGGTTGGGACAGCAGGTGGATGTGTTTTATATTTTGATCCAATTTCTCAATCTATGTCATTTAATTGTAGGGTCAAGTCCAATAAAATTGATATTTAAGACTGAGAATTATTTAGTAACTCTTAACATGTTACTCACCTTTCTTCTGTATCTTGATTATCTGCCCTATTGCTTGGTTATACTGTGTATGAAACTTTAATTGCCATTTTCCTGAACTTCTATGGATTCTGTAAGTAATTCTTGAATTACTTATATTTTAATATTGCCTCAATTGTTAACTTGAAAGGTTTCATTGCATTAATTTCTTTAGAATGTGCACACACGAATAACTTTATACACATAAACATGACAAAAGAGAATGAAAAGTACTTTGATCCTCTTTACTTTTTTATAGTCATTCTTTCCAATATCTCAACCTAAATATATTGGGAAGTGATTACTGCATTGTGCCACGGTGGCCTTGGAAATTGGATTTCAATGTAAAGCTTGCTGACATTCTCATCCCCATGTTGGAGGTTACTCTCTCCATAATAAGCATCTTGGAGTTGGATGACTCCCTTTACTATTGTTATATGAATAAGAAATAAAATTCCATCACCTGATGGTTAAGGTCTTGTTTTGCTTGATATTGCATCAAGTGTTTTTTTTTACTCTGTTGGGTCTGTGAACATAACTTGCTATAGAATCTTCCTTAAATGACACTTAGCTTCTGAAAAACATTCTTACATGGAAGATTTGTTAGTTACTCTGACCTGCAATATAACCACATTACACAAACTAGGTGGGCTGAAATAAAACTTTTCTCATATGTGGAGATAGTTACCAAAGATGAAAACAATAGAATATTTGTTGTCTCATGAAAGCCAGCCCCACATTTAATGGAAAATGATTGCTGTGGTTTATGTGGTAGTAGAGATAAAGCAAACTATCTTGGGCCTTAACTAACTTTTTAAATTTCATTCATGACAAATTTCCTTCATGTCTTTCACACATGAAACTATATTCACATTAGATCCCAATTTAGGGTAAGATTTTAACATATATATGGGCAAGAAATTAAGCATTTTATACTTCAACATCCTAAGTTTGAAATACTCGTCTTGAAATTCTATGTTCATTATTCAGGTTGACATTCATGAACTACTAGTGTGTTTTTTGTGGTAGTTGCTATTAAAGAGAACAACAAATATCCTAATCTTTTACATAACTTGACTCTGGGATTATATATATATATATATATATATATATATATATATATATATATATATATATATATATAATGTTCAATATGGAATTTCAACAGCATTTAAAGATCCCTTCATTTGCTTCTTGGGAAATTATAATATTCCAAACCACAATCATATGAGGGAAAAAAGTCCATAGCAGCACTTACAGGACCATCAGGAAGAATATCTGCCCAGATTGTTACATTTCTGAACCTTTACAGGTTCACAGATAAGAATAGGAAGGGTAGGCGATAGTAAAAATATCAAATTTAGGGCCATTTCAGCTGTTAGGAGAGTATGATAGGAGGAGATTGGATTTATGAACCTATCAAATTTTGTGATATCAAAGAGTAAGTACTCAAATATAATGGAATAGGATAGTCCCTTTGGTTTGAAAAGAGAAAAGTTAGATATGACAAGAGGGATTTTTTAAAAGTTTTACCCTTACTAATTTTCTTTAAAAAATCAGGAAATGACTTGAAAGTGTAAAGATATGTTCAGCAAAGTGTGCAAGTAATCAGAAAACATTCTGAATCAACAAGAATTAAACAGGAATTAATGTGTGGTTCAAGTTGTTGATTGGTAGCTTTGAAAGGAGTAGTACATGAGTCCCTGAGTTTATAGCCCTGTATTACTACACATATACATATGCTCCTGTGTAAGATATATTGAATGAAGAAAGTCAGGCTCAGAAAGTGAAAGTAGGGGGCTGGAAAGGTGGCTCAGTGGTAGAGTGCTTGCTTTGCAAGCATGCGACCCTGGATTCCATTGCTCAGCAGAAAGATCTGGAAATGGTGCCATGGCTCAAGTGGTAGAGTGGTAGACTTGAGCTGAAGAGCTGAGAGACAGTGCCCAGGCCCAAAGTTCAGGCCCCACAATTGTCAGGAAAAAAGAAAGTAAAAGTAGGTATGTGTTCTCTCATATGTAATATTAGATAAAAATTATGCTCATGAAATATTATAAAGTTATGGAGCCCACATATATTCACTTACATATATACATGATCAATCTGAATAAATTATAGTACATATCAATCTAACCTTTCTGAAATATTAACAGACTATATAAAAAATGAGCACCAGAAGCATATCTTCTTGGGGCGTTTTAAGGGGATGTGGAAAGGTGCAAAGGAAAAAGAAGAATATGGTTGGGCAAATACAACCTAATATTCAATGTACATATGTGAAAATGGAACTATTAAAGTCAGGGAATACCTGTGGTAGATACAAATGAGAGGAGTTGATGTGACAAAGACCAGAAGAGTTGATATGACAAAGACAAAGACAGTGACAAAGACCAAAAGACATTGTACAAATTGATTTGTTTTATACTTAATTAAAAAGTTTGATTTTTTCTTTTCAAAAACTAAAGGAAAAACATGTCTAAGTAAAATACAGTGAAAGCAGGGGTTATACCATGGGGGAGGTACATACACAGCAACAAAGAAAGCATCTTATAAATATGATGGAAACAATCGTAAGAAAGAAAAAAAAAACCCAAATGAATCCTTATGTTGGGGTTTATTTTGCCTAACATCAATTTGTTAAAGAGTTTCTGTTTGTCTCAGACATATACTAGTTACTGCAAATAAGAAAAACATAGGACCTATGTTTCGTTGGGCCTGGCTTACTTCACTTAATATAATTTTTTCCAATTCTTTTAATTTCCTATCAAATGGAGGTGGTGGTGGTGGTGGTGGTGGTGGTGGGATTGGGGGGGGATGGGGAGGTGGAGAGGGGAAGGGATGGGAAGGGGAAACAAAGGAGGAGGCAACAATGCTTTATAAGCGCTGCTTTCACTGTATTTGATGTTGATATAATTTGTGGAGAGGAAGGGAAAAAACAAATTGTTTAAACAGGGTTAGAGCTAGACCCATTACAACAACGAGATGTACAAGACGTTATGTCAAAAAACGAACTTTACAACTTTGGCGGGGTGAGGGGGTGGGGAGGGGGTAGGGTGGTTGTGGTATGGGGGTGTGGGGGTGAGTGGGTGGGGAGGAGAAGGGATGGTATGGGGAAACTAAGGAGGAGGCAGCAATTTTTCATAGGAAATGTACTCACTATCTTACCCATGTAATTGTAACCCCTCTGTATGGTATTTTCAAAATAAAAAAAAAATAATAAAAAGAGGTGATATCTCAATGTTGTTTTTTTTTATTATTTTTTTATTTTGAAAATACCATAAAGAGGGGTTACAATTTCATGGGCAAGAAAAAAAGAAAAAAAGAAGAAGCAAAAAAAAAAGAAAAAAGAAAAACATGCCTTCCATTTTCTTCACATGGTTATATAAAATATATAATGACTGGGATTGTCATAGATAGAAATGTTCTCATTCATGGAGCATCTTCTATTCCTTCACTTTAGTTTACCTTTGGGCCTTTTGATCATGTACTGAGTGACCATAAAAAGTTTCCTTCTCTCTATTAGATGTCCCCAAAGAACACATCAGTAGCAACTGCCATGGTCTTATTACTACTTCACTTCAGCTGGAATTGGGTAGGATTGTTAACCTTACAAGATGAAAATGGTTTGCGGATTCTTCCTGCATTGAAAGAAGAGATGGCCAAGAATAATTTGATCTGGCAATAACAAACCTGTGATGTATAATTTAAAAATCATGGCACCTTATAACCATATAAGTAAATCATCAGCGTATGTCCTCATCCTATATGTTCATGATGAATTCCTAATATATTTAATGGTGTGTGTTGAGTAAATTTTAATAAAAGGAAAAGTTGTAGAATGGCATTTAACCATAAGAAAAATATTTCCTGCTTAGTTCATTACATGTACCTGTCATTTTTTTTTACATCATCACCCAGATGTTTTTGGATTCACAAATTTTGTCAAAGTAGTTAACCGTTCCAAATACCCAGGAGACATTTTCCTTGGTGGGCTGTGGTTTCTCCTTTACTTGCTCAGGTTCTGATTCTGATTTGGTAATGGGGAGAACTATCCTCATGATGCCTCTTTGGCTTGGTTGCCTAGGCACATTTTTGACATGACTATGTCTGGAGACAGTTACAGTATATAGAATGCTGTATATTCTGTGGCCCAGGCCCTCCATGACACGCTTCTTCATCAAGCAGTATTATAAACAACGGAAAAAAGAAAAGGTTCAGTGCCTTCACCTGCACAGATAAGGACTTAAAGTTTTGGATGGTACAGTGAGGAACGTCATTTCCTAGACAGGTCTCTTACTGTATAACTGTTTGTAATTGAGGTCTCTTACACATGTGTGCTTGTGCTGTTGATTTAAAGCAGGTCAGTAACAAGTGCAAAATATATTCCATTTTTCCATAAATTCTTTTAGTTTGAAATAACCTCAACATGCTCATAGCTAATGTTTTGAAAATTAAAAATTCACCTTTTCCTAATGTGTTTCTTAATACTAGTAAAGATAATCTGCTAAACAGAATTATCCATATTTTTATAAGTAAATTAAATTCATTCAACTTTATGCATGAAAATTTTACCATTCTGAAACTATAGATTTTTACAAACTTAGTTATGTGAAACTGTAGTGAGGAAATTGGGAATTGTCTCATTTCTGAGTATTTGAATGGAACTGGTTTCTCTTGAAACAAAGCCTTCTATTTCTTTGCTGAGTGACCAGGATGTCCAAAGATTATTTTGATGATTTTTTGTCCCATAGAATTTTTTATTTCTTCATTAGGTTTTTCTGCTTTTTTGGAATGCTGAATCTGAAATTTTAATCAGGAGCTTTTCTCATTTCAGATTTTTTGTTTTAAGTCTGGGATGTACTTCATCATAAGATGATGTATCTTTTTTTAGGTGTACCTATTTTGTGAATAAAATACAATTTCAGAATCTATTTGAGGACAAGAGATTTTGATTGAGAAAAGGAAATTAGAAAAAGAGTGTGACATTGTGAACATTTGGAATTTTCCAGAAGCTCTGACCTCAAGTGGAAGTAGGCAATTTTTCTCCCCATAAACTACATGTTCATCACCTGTTTGAATAATAAAATATGGTAGAGTGGGCCATAGGAACTACAAAGGTGGGTGGGATCTAATTATAATTTCATATAAATAAGCAGATTTCACCCTTAAAATGTATTCCTGGTTGGGGCCAGAAAAGTCACTCCTATAATACTAGATGTTTAGAAGTCAGAGATTTTAGTATCATGGTTTCAAATCAGTCCTAGCAGGAAAGTCTGTGAGACTGTTATCTTTATTTAAAAACCCAAAAAACTGGAAGTGGAGCAGTGGATCAAGTGATACAGTGCTAACCTTAAGCAGCAAAGCTTAGATACAAAGCCCAGGCACTGAATTCAACAATAGTTCTGGCTCACACATATACACTCACACACAGAAAAAAAAAAAAAAACCACACAGACTTTATACTGTCTGTGCTTACTAACATTTAAGTATTTCAAACTTAAGAAATTTTATTGATTGACTCTTGGATAGAAAAGAAACAGAATAAATTAATGGGGCTGAGCACTGGGGACTCATGATTGTAATCCTATCCTCCCAGATCTAAGATTACATATCAGTTTAAAGCTAAAATGGGAAGAAAATTTTGTGAGACTCTTATCTTGATTAACTACCAAGAAGATCAAGTGGAGCTATGGCTCCAGTGGTAGAGTGGTAACCTTGAGCAAAACAGCCTCAAGGACAGTGGCCAGATACAGATTTTTATCTCTAGGTTAAGCACCCAAAAAATAAAAAGTTAAAAGCGTGTTGTTCAATGTTTATTTAGAATGTTATCATAAAATGTAAATTGTATTTTGCTTAGCTGGTTTCTATGCTAAGAGAAAGTATCAGAGGAAACATTTAATTCTTTTAAAGAGTTATTTTGCTCCCTTCTGTGGAGAATCCATTCAATGGTTTGTTGTCTTGCTACTTAATGATCTGTGGAGAGAGCAATCAGTGAAAGAGCTTGTATGAACAGATTTTCAATGCATGGCACTGGATAGATGAAAAGAATATTGGAAGGGCCTGGGCTTCATATAACCCTATAAAGATGAGGCCTGTGATTTATCTTATAGCATACTTTTAAAGCATCAAGAGGATTCTTTCTCCTTGTTACTCAACATGTCACAGATGAGAAGGAGACTACATAGTATATTATGAATTCAAGGAAATTCTAGAAGGCTGTCAACCAGGACCTACTTTCCCATCATTATCCTCTGTCTTTTAAAGGTCAGACACTTCTCAGTAGTTCAGGCTAGATAGAGACTAAGTATATACTACATAACACTTTTGATATATGATGTGGAATCTATAACTGCATTATTAGAGTTATGTTCATACAATTATATCCTTAATAATCCTATTCTTTAAATCAATGGACTTTTTAGTGTTATGTAAAATTCTATACATTTACTGACAAATATCTTATTGTTCTCAGCCTCCTCACTCTGTCTGCAGTGAGATATGTCCTGGATTCAGGAAATCCCCTCAGGAAGGAAAGATTACCTGTTGCTTTGATTGTACCCTTTGCTCAGAGAAAGAGATAAATAATAGGTAAGTGCATGACTTAGGGACAAATTTATGATTACTCCCTTGTGTTACCCAATCCCTGAAACACAAATGTTGTATAATAATTGCATACTCAAAGACTTCCTTCTTTCACCTTGTAAATTAATTGTGACACTGGATGACACTGCTCCTTGAAATAAAAAAATACAGGCTCTGAATTACTTGTAAGATTATTTTTTTCTACTCATTTTACACATGATTATTCCACTCCTTAGCAATGTAAGTTTAATGTCTATCATATGAAGTGCGAAGCCTTTTTAAGTACATGGTCTCCATCTTCTTCAAGTTCACTTTAGGGTGCAAAGAAAACAGACATCTTGTACACCTTTATTTCCTAGTGCCCAGAAATGTTCTTTCAACAGAGTGTGCACTCTGTGTTGGGTTTGGTCGAAGAAGCAGGCAACAGTGTTTTGCAGAGGATGATTGTACAGCTTTTGTTCTCCACCACTTTATTGATGAGTCAGATGGACAAATATAATGTCGGCAAGGAATAGCTAATGGGTTCTTATTTATATTGCATAGAGACATTCAAGGAATTCCAAACATTTCTGTCCAGAATTTTGGATTAGTGGTTTGAGTAGTACACAAAAGACTGAGAATTAGTATGGCAGCATTTAACATGCAGAAACATTCTTTTTATTTTGGTCTGTCAAGGGGCTTGAACTCTGAGCTTGGCTGCTGTCTCTAAGCTTCAGCTAATGGCAAACACTCTACAACTTGAGCTAAAACACCACTTCTGGTTTTCTGGTGGTTAACTGGAAATAAGAATCTCATGGGCTAGGAAAGTAGCTCAATGGTAGAGTGCTTGCCTTGCATGCATGAAGCCCTGGGTTCTATTCCTCAGCACCACATAAGCAAAAAGAAAAAAGCCAAAAGTGGTGCTGTGGCTCAAGTGGTAGAGCACTAGCCTTGAGCTGAAGAGCTGAGGGACAGCGCCCAGGCCCAGAGTATAGGCCCCATGACCGCCCCCCCCCACAAAAAAAAAATAAGCGTCTCATGGACTTTCCTGCCTGGGATGGCTTTGAACCATACTCTTCAGATATAATTAGCCACATGCTCCAGTATGTGCAAAAATTTTTTCATAGGCTTTTACAAATGGAAATAAATATTATGAGTGATAGTCACAGTATGTAAAAAAAAAAAAGATTCAACTGAAAAAGGAAAATGTAGGCAAGAGTGTGGGAACATGAAGAAGAAATAGAAATAGTACTGAACGTATCAAGGAATAATTGATAATATTTTCTTTTGTTGCTAGTAAGTGTTGACATGTTAGTATTATTCCTATGTAGGGATTCCCAATATTCTTTTAAGTAGTGAAAAGTGACTATTGGTTATTTGACTTCCTCACTAGATATGGAGCAATGTGTAAAGTGTCCTGATCACCAGTATGCCAATGCAGAGAGTAACCAGTGACTTAAAGAGATGAAAGTTTCCTGGCTTATGGAGAGCTCTTGGGAATGGCCTTGACCTGCATGGCCATTTGTTTATGTACACTAACAGGGAATTGTCCTTGGAGTCTTTGTGAACATCAGAACACCTCCACTGTCAAAGCTAGTAATCTCTCATTATCTTGCCCATGTAATTGCAACCCCTCTGTACAGTATTTTCACAATTAAAAAAAAAGCTAGTAACCAGGCTCTCAGGTACATCCTGCTCATCTCCCTCATCTTCTGTTCTCACTTTCCTTTGCTCTTTAATGGCTGTCCCAACACAATCACCTGCATTCCACAGCAAACCACGTTTGGAGTTGCATTCACAGTATCTATTTCTGCTGTCTTGGCCAAAACTGTAAATGTGGATCTGGCCTTCAAGGTCACTTCTCTAGGGAGAAACATGAGGTGGCTGCTGCTATCAGGGGCTCCTAACGTCACCATTCCTATCTGTACTCTGATCTAGGTACCTCTCTGTGTACTCTGACTGGGGACTTCACCTTCCTACTTTTACACAGATATACACTCTAAATGTGGCCATGTGCTCATCCTGTGTAACAAGGGTTCCCTCACCACTTTTTACTGTGGCTTGGGATCTTGGGCTCCCCTGTCCCTGGCCAGCTTCATTATGTTTTTTCTGGTCTGGCACCTTCAATGAAGCCAAGTTCCTAACCTTCAGCATGCTGGTGTTCTGTAGTATCCGGTTCACATTCCTGCCTGTCTACCTCAGTGACAAAAGGAAAGTCACGGTGGCTACAGAGGTTTTCTCCATCTTGGATTCCAGTAAGAGTTGCTGGGTGGCATCTTTGCCCCCAACTGCTACATCATTTTGTTAAGGCCAGATAGAAATTTTCTGCATGGCTTCTGGGACAAAACACATATTATGAAAAATAAGTCCTCTTAAGATTGAACTTACATGGATGACCAAATGTGCAGATGGTCTACATTCTTTTTTCCATCAGATATTAGTTTATATTGTTGTAATGAATTCCATGAATAAGTGATTCGCACTCATTTTTCTAGTGATGGTTGAGTCACAAGTTGTAACCAAAGCCAGGTAAATTTGAATATCATTCTATTTTTTTTTTGTTATTTCTATTTACTGAGTACTTATCTAATCATCTCCACTAGTGTATTTTCATTGATTCTAGTTTACAAATTATGCTTTGTTAAGCATTTGCCTAAATTTGTTTTTTTGCTGCTAGTCTGTCTGGGAATTGAACTTAAAGCCTGGTACAGTCCATTTATTTATTTATTTATTTATTTATTGCATAAGGATAATGTTTCACCAATTGAACTCTACTTTTTGCTCTGTGATAGTTAACTGGAATTAATATTCTTTTTGATTTCCTGTCCAATTTAGCTTTTAACCTTGACCACCAGATCAAAACTTTCTATGTACCTTAGTTTATACATATTTTCCTAATTTTTAAAATATAGTTTCTGCCTGCCTTTATATCACTATTCTTCTTAGTCACAATTCATTCATATTATGCATTTTTAAAAGTGCATGCTTTCATATACTCAGTTGAATGTATTTTGCTTCATTATTATATATTTCCATTCACACATCTGCCTTTTTCCATATTCCTCAATCTATTTTGTCAGATCCATCTTCCCCATCTCCAATTTCATTCCCACTGTCTTTCCTTTCATTCCTTTTCTTCATCCTCTTCTGTCTCTGCTTTCTCTGTGTTGTTTCAGAATTTCAAAAATGGATTTTATAAGCTACAAGAATACACTTCAATTGTATATCATAATGTATTGGCTTTATGAAGTAATAGCTAAAAAGTAAAGATTCATAGTAGGTTGTTTACCCATGGCTGGATGTATTTTTCAAGTAATTCTTTTTTTATAGCCTTTAAAATATTATATATACAAAATTATATGTTTTTATTGTCGGTCTGTTGGGCTTGAACTCTGGGCCTGAATGCTGTCCCTGCACTCTTCAGCTCAAGGCAAGCACTCTACTACTTAAGCCAGAGCACCACTTCTGGTTTTCTAGTGGTTTATTGGAGATAAGAGTCACAGACTTTCCTGCCTGGGCTGGCTTTGAAAGTGATCTTCAGATCTCAGTCTCCTGAGTAGCTAGGATTACATGGGTGAGCAACTGTCACCTGACTTAAAATTATATACATTTTATCTGTCTATAAATACTTTTTCTTTTTATGTTTCCAATTGATGTGATAACAATTAATCGTTACATTTCTATTATTTTAATTTTATAAGAAATGCATTATTCGAAACAGATTGAACTATTGGGTTTAAAGAAAGACATGACTATTTCTGACAAATGGTCACATAATGGCATGCCTTTCTTCCCTGTCCTTTGGTTTATTGTACCTTTCTTTCTTCTGACATTTGTATTGCTTTATGTGAAAATCTATTTTTTAGTATACCTGAGTACTATAAATGTTTTCCTTCAACATGCAATTAATGAGTCCAATGATATTTAATTTCTACTAAGAGAATGATTATATACTAACAATGGACTTTAGTTTTGAATTGGAAGTATTGGCAAAAATCCATATTACTCTTTATTATCCTTTCATAAGGCATACTACTTTGCAAATATTTCTAAATTATTAGTATTTTATCAAGAGATGGTCAAAATACAGTAGTTTCTAGAAAGTTCACATTTTATCTTTCTTCTTTATTTTAATAATTTCTTCAATACAATTGGATTATTATTGGTGAATTAAACACTGATTGCACATTAACACTCGTCGCAACATATGAGGTCCCCAACTATCCATTATGCAGAACTAAGTGCATTTAGGCCATCAGGAAGGAAAAAAAAAGTTATAAATCTGAGAAAAAAAAAGAGAAGAGATGATTCTTTACACAAACTGTCAAGGTTATGCAAATAGTACGGCCAATTGTAGAGATGAAGTTCTGGTATTGACATTAGTAATAATAAAAATATGACATTCAGGGGCTGGGAAGGTGGCTCAGTGGTAGAGCGCTTGCCTTGAATGTATGAGGCCCTGGGTTCGATTCCTCAGCACCACATAAGAGAAAAAGCCGGAAGAGGCGCTTTGGCTCAAGTGGTAGTGCCCTATCCTTGAGCTGAAGAGCTGAGGGACAGCGCCCAGGCCCAGAGTTCAGGCCTCAC
>NW_027204663.1:0-23178 GCF_024711535.1 Dipodomys merriami | reverse complement strand
AAGTAATTTTTTCTTTCTTGTTATTGTTTTTAATGTATTTATAATGTACTATGTGCTTTTTTTCTTGTTTCTTTGGTATGTCCCCCCCTCCCCACGGTATAATCCCTGTTTTTGATTCTAGTGCCCTGCATCTTGTATATACAATTTTCTGATTTGGGAAGGGGAACAGAAAAAAACAAAATGCTTAAATAGGGATACAAGTTGACTCATTGAAACAATAAGATGTACAAGATAGTATGTTGAGAACAAACTTTACAACTTCGGGGCCAGTGGGGGGGGAAGGGAGGAGTTGGGGAGGTGGGGCAGGAAGGGATGGTAGGGAAAAATCAAAGGACGGGGTAACAATGCGCGATAGGAAATGTTCTCATTACCTTACTCATGTAATTGTAAACTTCTGAACCATATGTTTACAATCAATATATATTTTTAAAAATTAAAAATAAAATAAATAAATAAAATAAATATTTTAAAGTCTGTATTCATAGATTCTGTAGGTCAGGGATTAGAAAATTGTTCCCTGTCTCTGGCTCCTCTCCACTCTACAGTATCAGGAATCTTAAAGGGGATGGCTCCAGCTGGGAGTTTGTCTGCAGCTGGCAGCTGATGAGTCTGTGGCTGCAAGACACACAGCCAACAAGCCTTTTCTCTTCCTCAGTCTATGGCCTCAAGGTTTTGCTAAGAAAAGCAGGCTCACCCACAGCTGAGGCTAAATATCTTTCAGATGGAGACTGGCTCAGGGAAGGAAATATCCAGACAAGGGATGCCAGGAGATCAAAACTGCATGGCTTTGTTTGACTGAGACTCAGAAGATAACAGGCAGATGCCCATGACCCACCAGTGAGAGGCATGGCGACAGGTTTCCCTGATAATACGCAAGTCCTTAATGTCATTTCTCCAATTTGACCCTTTCTAGAACATAATCATCGGTGACATTTTCCTCTCATGCTTAAATTTTTCTAGAGAGGTTTTTGTGTCGTCTATTATGTTCTACTATCTTGTCAGAGAGTTCTTTTTATAATTTTTTATTGCTCTGTCTGATACTTGACTTCTCGTATTAACTTTAATTGACTGTTTTATTGTATCTTCTAACCATTTGACACCAAACTATTTCTATTTGTTTTTACGTAAGGCATTTTTTTTCCTGATTTCACATTGTTGACCCTGTATCTCAAGATTCTCTATTGACCATTTTTATATCACACTCGCATGAATTCATCTATGTTTCTCAACAACAACGTTAGTAAGGTATGGTAACTGTGTACGAATACACCAAGTCTCAAAGTGGGAAACTTCGTTGTCTCACATTGCCATGGAATTTCCTAGAAGTCATAAAGAGAGACTGTATAGTTAGATCATACAATCTGATGTTAATACTTAGGATTTACTCTATGTGTTCTGTAATTCCTTCTATTAAGGGATATTTCTAAGAAAAACATAAAAGTCACAGCTTTCAAATAAACTGTCCTCTTCATCGGAGAGTAAACTTTCAGTCTACTGTGTTTAGAAGAATCTGACTAACACCTTCGTTGTAACTTAGTTTTCTTTCATTTCAAAGGAGAGCCCCCCAAATTCACTATTAGCATTTTGGTCTGGATAGCTATGAACAAAAGCAGCACGGCAGCGCTTTGCTCCCATTAGTAACCACAGGCCACACTAGACCATCTCTGTATTGGTTTTGCTCATGGCATTTTAAGTCAGTAGATTAATAAGTAATAAACTGCCTGAGATATTCATTGTAAAAGACCACACTTCAAATATACTTGCAAATGTTATCAAACATGATTAAGTCATCCAAATAAAGGAGAATTTCTCTGAATCCTGATATGTCTGTAAACTTAGCATCAACACGAACTGGAATGTACTTTTCAGTTGTCTTGAACTCGAGAATCATTCAAGAGATACCTCTGAGGCATGTCCAAGTGATGCCATATGCAGAAATGTTATGTTAGTGAAGAATTGAAAAAAATTACATTAGGAGACAGAAAACTCCCAAGATATTCTTTACTTCTACCTGTGATTCATATCTTTTACTATTAGCAAAAGAGAAGTAACAATTTGGACAATGGCCAAAAGAGTGTTTTATTTTCCTACTATTTCCAGGCAATGTGTACCAGACATAAGCTAGCTATATTTTTGTTTTCTCCATGAAATATAAGAAGAATGAAAACACTTGATTCAAGTGTTCAGAATCTACAAATCTATGAAATGTCAAGTGCAAATGGTAGATTTTTTTCTTTTCACCCTTCCATATTTCTGATAAAAGTAATTGACTTCTTAGTACTCAAAAGATAGATAATAAATGAACTAAAGAATAAATACACTGTATGTCTCTGTAGGGTTTTGTAATTTGCAATGTGCATTTACTATTATGAACTCAGAGTGGTAGGAATTTGTGTTGTGACTGCTTTATAAATAAAAAAGAAAAAGCCAAAGCAAAAATAGAATAGGGCATAAGAAAACAAGAGCTTTAGAGCCTTATCTTGCATCTTGATTGTATTTCCATTTTTTTATTTGAAGGTTACCCATCAAATATGTTCCCCTGAGTAATCAAATGTTAATAAACATACCCAATTGTAGAGTCATTGTGAAGTTTAAGGATCAGGGTCAAGATAATAAAATGTACCCAACAAACTTTCCTCTTCTTACTATATCGCCTACCTTTGTTAAGTGAAATCTTGAATGCTGATCTTAAGAAAATTAGGAAGATGTTTTGCACAGTAACCATTTACTTGATGTTAGCTACAACCTCTTAAAATTTGCTAAGCTAAGAAGAAAACATTAGGAAATCACAAGAAAGTTGTATATTGATTATCCCACTTGACCTAATTTTTCAATCTCACTTCTGCATTCCTATTCTATTGCACAGAACTGCACTTAATCACATCAGAGCCTAAGGCAAAAAGAAAGTACAGTAAGGCAGATGTTGCTTTTATTTGAGGTTTTAGTAGTTAGTTCATCACAATTTTTTGTATTTAAAAATAATTATGGCATTAAAATCTTATGTACCTTAATGACGAGTGTAGTTTTGTATACAAGGCAAAGGGCTTCCATCCTCACACCAAAGTCCCTACCCTGTACTACATTCTATTCTAAGTCTAAATCTAGCTCTATGCAGAACTCTTTTTCCATGACCCTAGAAATATCAAGATGAAACAGGTTGGTTAATGTAATATATGAATTGTGAAGATATGACTTGGCTGCATTCTTAACAGGGTTTTCTATTTGTTTGAGAATTTTGCTTTTGTTTCTTCCTTTTCATAACAAGCTGTGGGCGATCTGATTTAGGATTGAGAAGAGAGGGTAAGTACATGGCCTTTCTCAACTCTGAGGTCTCATGTTATGCTGTCCCTTCTCAGATGTGGAACTAAGACCTGCAGGCCTGTTGCAACTGCTTCTTTACATCTCTGCTCACACTGAACCACATATGCTGGCTATGCTTAGTGAGGATGTGCTGCATGCTTCAAAAACGGTAGAGGAATAGACTGTTAATGTTCTTACTAAAAGAAAAAAAGCAAGTTAAGCTAAATGCTGGTGTCTCACTCCTGTAATCCTAGCTACTCAGGAGGCTGACATCTGACAATCATGGTTCAATGCCAGTAGGGGCAGGAAAGTCCATGAGACTCCTATCTCCAGTATGTCACTCAGAAAAAGCTGGAAGTGGTGCTGTGGCACAAGTGGTAGAATGTTAGCCTTGAGCAAAGGAAGTTCAAGGATAGTGCCCCAGCCCTGAGTTCAGCTTCCGGGACTGGCAAAAGAAGAAGAAAGAAAGAAGGAAAAGAAAGATGGAAGGAAGGAAGGAAGGAAGGAAGAAAGGAAGGAAGGAAGGAAGGAAGGAAGGAAGGAAGGAAAGAAGGAAGGAAGGGAGAGATGGAGGGAGGAAGGGAGAGATGGAGGGAGGAAGGGAGGGAGAGAAGGAGAAAGAGAGCTAAAGAGAGAGAAAGAAATGAAGAAAGAGAGAGAGAAAGAGAGAAAAAAGAAAGAGAAAGAAAGAGATAGGAAAGAAAAGGAAAAAGGAAAGAAGAGAAAAAGAGAGAAAGGAAAGAAAGAAAGAGAGTGAAAGAAAAAGAAAGAAAGAAAGAAAGAAAGAAAGAAAGAAAGAAAGAAAGAAAGAAGAAAGAAGGAAGAAAGAAGAAGAAAGAAAGAAAGAAAGAAGAAAGAAAGAAAGAAGAAAGAAAGAAAGAAAGAAAGGAAGGAAGGAAGGAAGGAAGGAAGGAAGAAAGAAAGAGGGAGGAGGGAAAGCAGAGAGGGAAGGAAGAAAGGAGAAAAGTAGGCTAAAGACACATCAGTAGATGGAGCCCGTAAACACTTGAATAGTTTTGGGGGATACTTCATAATCAAAACATTCCACCTTTTTCACCCAATAGGCTCATGTCCATTTCATAATGCAAAATACAGTGTATCTCTGAGATTCCCCAGAGTTCAAACTGAACTTTTGAGGCTTATGCCTGAAACTCTAGTTAGCTGCTCAAGAGGCTGAGATCCGGTATATGCTGGCTCAAAGCCAGTCTATGCAGATAAGTCCATGAGACTCTATCTCCAAAATAATTGGTACAAGTCAAGCTTGATGTCTTTCTCAAGCGGTAGAGCACAAGCCAAGTAAGCACAATGTCCTAAGCTAAGACTCTGATACCAGCACCCCCCCCCAAAAAAAAGATAGTTTGATGGTAAGAGGGTTACATAGCTCAATTGAATTTGGTGAAATGTGTACATAGGAAAAAAACATAGCATACTTAGACAGGTCCAATTGTTATATATTAAAGGCAGTTTAAATACTTAAAGGAGTCTAGGGATAAGCATAAAGGAAAACTTGACTAGTACGCATAAGCATGTAGGGTAAATTATCAGACATAAAAAGAAAAAAATTGTTTCAACAATGCAGAAAATATTGATTTTCCCAGGGTTCTGGGGGGCCCAGATATTTTCTCCTCACTTTGTCCAAGTGTATCAGCATAGAACATGCAATTTCAATAAAGAACTAGGAGACAGGGCTGAAGCAGAGCATGGCTCCTTTCTAAACATTATTACCTCAGCTGGAGTCAGACAGAGATGTGGGAGTCACAGAGGGTCATTGTCTTTGTTGCCTAACTGACAAAAAACAATCCTTAGCTTAACACTGATAATAGACCTCATTTTGATAGAAGACTTAAAATTAGAAACCAAAATTGATTCAGTAAGGAAGAAAATGAACCATGCAACTAGCAAGAATAATTCAGTTTAACACTTCCCAATATATCGTCTACATAGGAAGTTAACAATAATATTTATGGCCAGTTTGCAAGAAGCCTTATGCTTTTGCTAGTTCTTTGGATAAATTAAGCTTTCCTAACAACTTTAAATTCACCTTCTTTACTTGTTGAAGGTCATTCTGCTAGGTCATCAGCTGTGGAAAACTCTAGAATAGTGCTCTGGACACTATGAAATGCACTCTGCAAGTTGTTAAGGAAAAAAAGAAAAGAACCTTTAGAGAAATTAAAGTAAGTCCATTTTTATAGAATTGCTTAATGCATGTCATGAGTGATGCATGTGTTTAAGTATGTGTATGTTTAAAGAGGTGCATTTGGAAGGTAGAGAGTTCAGAGATTAAGCTATTAAGAAGGCTCCAGCCAGCCAGTGGCTGGAGTGCTGGTGGCTCACGCCTATAATCCTAGCTACCCAAGAGGCCGAGATCTGATTATCATGGCTCAAAGCTAGCCCAGGCAGGAAACTCTGTGAGACTCTTACCTCCAATTAACCACCAGAAAACAGACTCAAGTGATAAAGCACTTGCCTTGAGCTGAAGAGCTCAGGGACAGTGCCCAGGCCCAGAGTTCAAGCCCCACGACTGACAAAAAGAAGGAGGAGGAGGAGGAAGAGGCTCCTGCCAAGAAAATTTGAGCAGATTTTTATTGCAAACCGTGTCAGAGCTTTGAATAGAACAAGACAAGCAGTGATCACTGAAGAAGCATTTGGAAATTGGAGTTTGCTAATGGTCTGAAGTAAGTTACTTTTTCATGACATTTCATTAGGTCCTGGCAACACAGTTGTTAACAATTGATAGATTGGCAGTCAGAAGTTTATCACCAATACATGTCAGGGTTCTACTACCATAGTTCCATATCATCCTGGTCCCAGATATTATACCAACTTCTCTGCAAACATGGAGCATTTCACAAAATGTGGGCATGCAATACAACTCTATGGGAAACCTAAGTGGGGCTGGAAAAGCAGCAGGTAAATAAGCAAGGGAGCTCCCAGAACATCTCACAGACCCAGTGAGGTCTCTTCATAGGTTGTAGTTTCCCTGAAGAAAGACAAAGGGAAAAGAATGATATAAGGGACCTAGAGGGGGTCTATGACAATGGAAATCCTATCTCCAGGGAAGGGGTAGCACCTAAGTAAGGGCTGTTTCTGGTGCAGAAAACAGGCATATGTGTTCCCACTATCACTGCTTACTGCAGGTTATTGACAAATGCTGAGTGGGAGTGTGGGAGTGTGGAGGGGAGGGGATGGATGTGAATGCATGCCCTATGTGACATCACCGCCCCTAATGTCAGCGGGAAGGGGGAAAGAGGAGATTTGATATGTGATTTGGAATACACTGTCAAAGTTTCAGTTTTACAAAGACCAGATACTGGCCACATCTTTTAAGAAACTGCTCTAAACGTTCACACTCTTTTCCATATACATGAAAAAAAAAATCTTCTCATAGCTCCATAGGCAAACATGGCTGTTTTCCCACTTCGGGCTATACCTTGTGCCAGAAACTGGCCTTACCTCTCCTGGAATGAAGACTTTTGCTCTAGAGAAAAAAGAAAATGGATATATGAGGTTTACATGAAGTTAAAATGAGGAGATCAGGAGAGGCATAATATTCCTATTAATTTATTATATTTCATTTTCATTAGGTATTTCCATCATGTCTTTGGTCATTGACTAGATAGTCAGGAGGAGGGGTGGCTAGTTTCACAAAAGAAAGTTACAATGTTTGAGTTATATTGAATAAAGTTGAATGAGATCAAATAAAGTCAAACAGGTCCTGTGAGTGCTCTTCAGGCTCTGAGAAAAATTTATTCAAAACCAATATTAGGTATGGTAGGTACAATATTAACCCTAATGTGTCCAACAGGAGAAATAAGATCAGTGTTCTAGCAAACAATTGCTACCAAACATAGGAAATCTGTTTTGGAATCGAAACAAGAAGCCAAATTTCAGACAGGAAACAGATTGACTAAGGAAGTAATTTAGAACTTGAAGCCTGGGATAATTCTAGAATCCTTGTGCCCTGGGCAGATTTTCCTGGGGTTATCTGTGAGTAACAGAATAGAATAACTATGCTGTTTTGTGATTTGGTAAGGAACTGATACCAAGACAGTCCTAATATTCAAACTAGACAGGGCTAGGCCACTCTCATGAACAACATTTTCCAAATTTCAGGCACAATGGCCACCAAGATGACAGAGGTAATCAGAGGAATAATCAGAGTCTCTATTTTTCTTGCTGTGCATGAATGGAGAAGTGTTTAAGGATTTGATGCTGTTTTTTGTCCCATACAACAAGCCAATTGAAGCATAGGGATTAAGGATATCACCAATCATGATGTTAAATGCTACTCATATAAATAATTTCAGGGTTTGGGTTTGCTTTTTATAAATTTTTGCTATTTGTTTAGACATTTGGAAGGTGGAGGGCTTAATCTGGAAAAATGGATGTAGTCCTGCTCTTTTGTGCAAAGAGTAAAAAATTCAACATGCTCTTAAGAAGACAGTAAGCCCATACTCCAACTTCAAAGCTTCATCGAATGGGCTCAGGACAAGTATGCTAGACTCATTTAACCAACTTCCATTACTGTATGTCCCCAGGCTGCTTGTCAAATAACCTAACCCTTCCATGTTCACTTCTATGAAATTTTGCTTAGCGTGACAGCTGGCACTAACCTACTAGCTTTTGTATGTCAAAGCTCCAAGTAATTTGCATGAATTTTCCCCTAGAAATCCTAAATCCCAATGAAAACTTAGGCTACAACTATCTCCAGTTGAAAGATGAAGAGATAAGGAAAAGAAAAGATGAAGAACTCATCCAAGGCACATCATTTCTAAAGGAAAGTAGCGCAATTTGAATCCAGGCCATCTGGTTTCTAAGTGATTGGGTTTTCTTTTTATAGTTAATCAGCAAACTAGGCTTCCTAGCACGGAAGAGGTTTATGTAATATGAATCGGATGAATTTGAAATGTAAAAATGCACACAGTAAATCTTGGGGAATAACTTCCTGTTCACCTAAGCCTAGTGAACAACTTCTTCCTCAGCCTGCCCACTTCTGACCAACTAGCGTTTCCCAATAGAAAACTGAGATTTTTAACTTCACAGATGATTGTGACAGAACACAACTTTAAAGCTGTCTGTGTACTCGCTTCATGATTTCTAACTCAGTCTCAGAAATTTCATTCTTGGATTCTAACGTAACTGGAATATAGGAGAACACAGGTACTTTCTTCTGGTTCTACTAAGAATTTTGTGTTTCAGAACCCATAGGAATTTGTGGTCACATTAACTGGGTCAAAATTGGTCTGAAATGCTGTAGATCTGTGAAGACTTGATTTCCTTATAACTCTTAAAATTTCTTGTATACCACTATGTGGTAACAGTCATAGATACATCCTGACAAGAAAGCACATTCTGCCTCTTGAGTTACTGACCACTATTTCCAAAATTTATACTGAGCCTGAGGTGCTACAGTACGTACAGCCACTAACTAAGTGGGGCTCATGTACTTCACCTCTGCCTTTGCTTCCCTACCATGATTCTGGGCTGATTAATAGAGACATCAGTATTTGCTGCAGCCTTAGTAGAGACATTAAGATATGAGAAATACCAATCTCATCTAGAACCATTCTATGTACCCAGATTATTGTCAGTTTAGGAGTTTAGGTGACTTTCCTTTCATGATCAAAAGTAAGAGATGTACTTAGAAGTGCCAGCATTTTTCAGTAGCTATGTGGATCTAACCTCTGTGCATGCATATGAATCATTTCAAAGCAATGTAGTGGAGTGGGAAATGAGAGGGATAATGTGGGATGAATATATCTGTGAAGAATCTAAGGATCTCTCTGTTTCACTTGAATGAAATTGGAAAGTAGAAAGTGTGCCCCATTGTGAAATCATAAAGTGATTACTTCTCTCTTTCTACTCTCAGTGGATTATAATGTCTTGAACAACCTTTAGAGGATCCATGGACCTTGGAAATGATATTCAAAAGCCTGTAGTTTCATTTTGTGGGGATTAAAGTTACACTTTGTTTTCAAGATTCTTAAAAAGACCTGTGGTATAATAAATTGAATGTACCTAACTACAAAAAAATAGAGAGGTAAACATAGTGTTCATATCTGTACTGAATTTGGCCTATATGAATCTTGCTTGTTCTATTAAAACAAAACAAAACAAATTAGTTCACACAAGTGGTGCTTAGTGTCTAAGATGTATCAACCATAGTACCAGATGCTTAAGAACAGATGGAACTTTATCTTCTATTTGAACTTCTTCTTCTACACAAACTTCAATCCTATAGAATGAGTTCTTTGCTAGCCCTGCTTTGACTACTCCCTTCCTTTCCTTGCCTCTCAGGTTGACTATCTTCTCCAACATCACTACATCGTTAGCCTTTGCAGTAGGCTCTCTAGCTTTCACTGCCCTTCACTTTAATGAATGGGTTTTGATACATTGGTCTGGTATGCATCTGGGCCCTCTTTTAGCAGAGGTTGGAGTTGGGGCAGAGGAATTTAATTGTTACAATATCCATCTGCTCTTACATGTTTCAGAAGTCTATGAAAGCCATGTTGTATCTCTTGTATGTCTTCATTCTAAAAATCATAACCCCCTCCCCACCTCCATCCAGAATGAGAATGGGACATGGCAGTAAGTCCTTACTGTGGAAATCCTGACACTAAATACATCATAGGAAAGGAGATAGGTGAGGAAATGAGTAGTTAGAAGCAGTGTAGGGTTTCTCTGTTGATGAAAGCATAGGTTGTCCAACCAGTATATGTCTGGGACAAGCAGAAATGGTCAGATAAGATAATGTTACGCAGAATGAACCCCAAGATAGGGACACACGTGGTTTTTTTCTTTCTTGCTATTGTTCCTAACATATTTATTAGGTACCATGTGATTTCTTTGTTGCTTTGTATGTTCCTCCCTCACAGTATAAGCCCTGTTTTCACTGCATTTGATGTTGGTACAATTTGGGGAGGGGAAGGGAAAAAACAAGTTGTTTAAACAGGGATACAGGTGGACCCATTGCAACAATGAGTTGTACAAGACACTATGTCGAAAAATGAATTTTACAATATAGGCAGGATGGGGGGGCATGTAGTTGAGAAGTTGGAAGGAAGGGATGGTAGGGGGAAAACAAAGAAGGAGGCAACAATGCTGCATAAGAAATGCACTCATTACCTTTTTCATTTAACTGTAACCCCTCTGTACAGTATTTTAAAAATTCATGTATCTATAGAGAGAAATAAATACTATCTGTATTACATAGGCAGAAGTTATTTTGAAGTCTCTATCACCCAGTGTACCAGTTATGAACCCAAGCCTGATGTGAAGAGCACATTAGCCAATCTGTAGGGGATACTGCTCTGTTAGCTAGTTTCAGAGAGACTGTATCAATCTATCCTTCCCAACATTAAACAGCCAATTCTTGATCTTAAATTTGGCGACTTGGGCAGGGAGGGAGGCATTAGGGAGGTGGGGAGGGAATGGACGGTAGGGGGAAATCAAAGGAGGAGGTAACAATGCTCCATAGGAAATGTACTCATTACCTTACTCATGTAACTGTAACCCCTCTCTACAGTATTTTTACAATAAAAATATATACCAGAAACATACTAAACTATGAACATTTTATTAAGTACTATATTTATTTGCCCAAGCTAGAAGCAGGAGTCCTGGAAAGGTAGAGAGAGCCCTAAAAGGGTTACAAAAAAGAGTTATAACTGTCATTAACTGTCATTGTTAACTGTCATTGTTTTGGGAGAAAGGGTGAACCGAATGCACCATTTAGGTATTTAACATAGAGCTGAGCCTGAAGCAGAAAAAGCACAGGCTAAAATGCCTTCCCATCCATAGACTGATGAAGCTGTAAAGTTAGCACTCAGGATAAAGTTAATTGAAACGAAAATTTCACATTATAGAATCGATTTTTTCCAACTACTTCTCTTTGCACTTGGTTCAGAACTACTTAAGTATGGCACTCATTTCTGATTGAGGCTCTTCATGTCTGACAGCATCTCCTGCTCACAGGTCCTTTATTGCCCTAGTTTTTTTACTTTGTTAGTCTGCACAAATCCTTGGGCTGGGCATTTGCAGCAGGGTATAACTTCCTTTAGTATGCCAGAGTTGGCCTGCAGAGTGACAAGTGGTATTTTTCAGTCAAAGTACTACTTTGTACACAAGATTTGATGAAGTTAAGTAAAGAAAGTTTGGGTGACCCAAAGCTGTAATTTCAGATCACATTTAAAAAGTGATTCATACTGACTCAATAATAATTACTATGTTCAAGTACATAAAATATTCCATCAGTGCCTATTTGGGAGATAAGAATACTATCTGGGAAAATTTCATTTCATATTTGTAGAAACTTTAGTGTGTTTGTCTGTAATTAGGCCATTATTATGGATAGGTTGGCTACTTTTTAAAACCTTTCAACCAGGGAACTATCAAATGATCTTCTGTGTGAGTCACTTTATGTCTTGTGGATTTTGAGCACCTATTAATTGCAAATCTGCTAAATTTGAAAGAGACGCAAGAGTTTAAGGTATGGCAAACTCTGATAAAAGCATAAACCTGAAACCACTCGCTAGTCATCCACCTGTCACTCCATGGTTTTAGAGGAGACTTCCTTTATTTCATCCTCCAAGATCAAAAGTTGAGATAAAAATTTCAAAACTACAAGATATACTTAAACCCAACTGCACATTATAGGCTCAAATTTGGCTCTAGGTCATACTAAAACTCAACCATGTATCACAAAATAAAGACATGATTCTCCAAATCTCACCTGCATTTCATGATTTATATACATAAAAACAACATATATAGCATTGTTTTTTACAGAGGAACCCAGAAACCTCTGTACTTTCAAGTCAATCAACTCTTTTCCAGATTTCCAGAGACTGGGCTATCTCTTGGGATTTCAAATTCTGTCTTGTTAAATGCTAATAGAAAAGGCTTGAAAGCTTACTGCAGATCAAGTTACTAATGCTGGGAGCATAAACTAGTCTACCAGCCTCAGCCATTCCCCTGGCTACTATTCTTATTCTCCCCACCAATGAGGAAGATTAAAGATGTAGACCAAAATACAATGTAATGTACCCACTGCACCCCTGAAAAATAAAAAAATAAATGGATTTTGTTTTCACAAAAAGAAATTTGGCTGAAATCAAAAGTGGCATTCATTTCTGCACTTTCAAGAAATACTTTATAGCCAGGCATCAGTGTCTCACACATGTAATCCTAGCTACTCTGTAGGCTGAGATCTGAGGATCCTGGTTCAAAGCCAGCCAAGGTAGGAAAGTTCATGAGACTCTTATCTCCAATAAACCACTCAGAAAGAGCCAGAAGAGGTACTTTCCACTAGCCTTGAGCAAGTTCAAGTTCAGCCCTGAGTTCAGCCCCCAGGATTGGCAAAATAAAAGAGAAAGAGAGAAAGAGAGAAAGAAAGAAAGAAAGAAAGAAAGAAAGAAAGAAGGAAAGAAAGAAAGAAAGAAAGAAAGAAAGAAAGAAAGAAAGAAAGAAAGAAAGAAAGAAAGAAAGAAAGAAAGAAAGAAAGAAAGAAGGAAGGAAGAAAGAAGGAAGGAAGGAAGGTAAGAGAGAGAGAAAGAAAGAGAGAGAGACACTTTATAGACTGAAAGTAAGAAACAAAAGATGAACTATTTTCCCCAAAGTTGTCTTCTACCAAAATTCCAAGCAAATATCCCAAGTATGAAAGAAATGTGGTCTCTCTTTCCTTAAGATACCATAACTCTATATAGTGGAATCTCAGAAATAATCAAGGCACAGAATTTTTCAAAAAGGACAAGTTTTCCCAAAGGACAAGTCTTGTCAAAGGCAAGCTAGAGACAAAAAGATAATGTGAAAAGTGAATTAGCTTCAAAAGAATCCCTCCTATAGATGCATGGTGGTTCACATCTGTAATCACAACTTTGAGCGGCAGAAGCAGGAATATCTGAAATGAGGCCAGCTGGCATATGAATCCCTATGTCATAAAAGCAAGAGCTGGGTTTATGGTTCAGTGTTACGTCTAGTATGTCCAAAGGTTGATGTCCAGTAAAGAAGGAGGAGGGAGCTAGGTGCCAGTGGCTCACACCTGTAATCCTAGTTACACAGGAGGCTGAGATCTGAGGATCGAGGTTCAAAACCAGCCTGGGCAAGAAAGTCTGTGAGACTCTCATCTTCAATAAACCACCAGAAAATTGAAAGGGGCGCTGTGGCTCAAGTGGTAGAGTGCTAGCCTTGAGCTGAAGAGCGAGGGACAGCACCCAGGCCCAGAGTTCAAGCCCTATGACCAAAAAATAAAAAGGAAGGGAGTAGATGGAGTTAGGAATTAAGAGGAGGAGGAGGAAGAAAAAGAGGAAAGAGAAAAAGAAAGAGGAAGCGGAAGAAGGAGAGAAGGAAGAGAAAAAGTACAAGGGAAAAAGGAGAAGAGAGAGGGGAAGGATGAAGAGGAAGAGTAAAAGGAGAAGAAAGAAGAGGATGAGAAAGTGGTGAGGGGTTGGAAGAGGAAGAAAAAAGGAAGAGAAATAGGAAGTAGAGAGGAAGAGAAGAAGACAGGGGAGGAAAAGAATTCTTTTCCACATTCTTTTCATTTCTTTTTTAATATATATTTTTATTGTAAAAATACTGTACAGAGGGGTTTCAGTTACGTGAATATGGTAATGAGTACATTTCTTATGGAACATTGTTGCTCCTTCCTTTGTTTTTCTTCTACCATCCTTTTCCTCCCCACCTCCCCAACTCCTCCCTCCTCCCCTCCCCGAAGTTGTAAAGTTCGCTGTCAACATAGTGTCCTGTACACCTCATTGTTACAATGAATGTGTCATGCTAAGCTAATGAGGAGGAAGCAGAATATTTTCCAGTGACGGTGTTCCAACTTGCATGATGTGGTTATGGAATCACACGCCTTTGTACTTTATTTACTCCTCTTTGCCATACATAATTCAGTACAGAACCACAAAGACTACAAACTCAGATCAAGGGCAAAACGGGGAGAAAGAAATAGATTTCTATGTCACATGCATATTAAGACAAACTTCTACTCTGAGTAGTTTAGTTGTACTAAACATTTGCAACAAACTAAGTGAATATTAGTGTCCAATTTCTCATCAGCATCTATGAGCTTCCAGGCCCTGATGGGAGTAGAGGATTTTCTAGCATTCTCTGTTTCCAGTTAAAGGAGAGTCTTTATCTGTGCCTACCAGATAAACAACCAGAGTTGCCCCTGTATTCCAAGCTGCCATTTCTATAAGTGCTCTCTTTCTCAAGTGAAGTTCTATTCTGGGAATTTGTATATAGGTCCTAGAGCATTTGCCATCATTTCAAATCTGGCTCTCACTCTTTCATAACCCAGCATACCTAATGTCAGCACATTTTCTCGACTCTTTTTTTTTCTATTTTTCTTCCTAATATATTCCCCCTCTGGCCAACCCTGAATGACCTAAAAATGCTAAGAATAATATAGAGAAGTTGTGTGTGTTTCTTTTTCATATTTAAAACTATTTCCTTTTCTTTCTCTCTCTTTTCAGACCCTACCTATCCTTCCATTCTTTGAATTGCAACTCTTTCAGTTCTTTCCTTTGATATTAGACCATATCAAAGAACAAATGAGGGCAGATAGCTCCCATGAAAATAAGAGCGAAAATCTGAGATATTTCTACATTATGATAGAGTCTTTTATCCTCTCCCCTACTGTCCATGGAAATGATTATTCTCCTTTTATTTTAATAGTACTTGAATAATACAACCCATTTTTATTCCCTCTTGAGACTTTGCAAAGTTAATCAGGCTAACAATATTCATTTAGGAACACAATTCTCTGCATTATCACCTTGCTCTGGGATCAGCTAGACACCTCTGTTGATCTGGCCAGGCATGACTACTCTCCTCTGGGATCATCCATTTGTCAACCGACAGCTTCCTCAGTGGCTGGGAACTAGCTGATAAAGATGGCCTAGTTGGGTGGGAATGTACACTTATACAACCACTTTGGAAAGCAGTCTGGAGCGTCCTTAGAAAGCTAAAGATTGACCTCCCTTACAACCCAGTCATAACACTTCTAGGCATCTACCCTGAACAACAGGAACCAATATACAAGGACACGTGCACCTCCATGTTTATTGCAGCACTGTTCACAATAGCTAGGTATGGAAACAACCCAGATGCCCCACCACACATGAATGGATCCAAAAATTGTGGTATCTATACACAATGGAATATTATGCAGCCATTAGAAATGACAAAATAATGGCATTTGCAGGGAAATGGATGGAGCTAGAAGGAATCATGTTGAGCGAGGTAAGCCAAGAGCAAAGAGACAAACGGTACATGGTCTCCCTGATAAGTGGATGCTAAATCCAAAATGTTAGGTGATACAACAAAACTAACAGGAGTCAAGAAACAAAAAAACTCCTACTCATCTGGTCGAACCACTACTAAATATCCCCATGCTGCTGATCACATGTATGGTGTATATGTGTACACCGTTATATGTTAAAGACTGTGATAGACAATTTGCTCCAGGAAAGTTAGAATGAACTTGTGACTTTAAATGAGCATCATTATTCCATAATACTGTGAAATTTGGGAAATTATGTAATCACTTAATCACAATAAAAAAAAAGAACCTCGGGAAAGTAGGGAGTGAAGGGATGGTAGGGGGAAAACAATGGAGGGGGTAACAAAGTTCAATAGGAAGTGTACTCATTACCTCACTCATGTAACTGTAACCCTCTGTATAGTATCTTTACAATAAAAAAAATCCATTCCACCAAAAAGAGGTCTATGTGCTGTAGGCTTGGCTGCCTACCCATGGCACTATTGGAAAGGAGTGGAGTCTTTAGGAGGCAGAGCCCCTGGAAGAAAGGTCACTGGGGAGGTGTCCTTGAAGTGGGTACTGGGACTCTGGACCCTTTACTCTCTCTGCTTCCTTCTACCATGAGGTAAACAGACCTTCTCCCCACACCCACACATTCTCTATCATGGTGATCTCCTTCCATAGACTCCCCCCCAACAATGGAGTCAGCTGATTGATTTCTGAAACCCATGAAACTGTGAACCAAAAAGTTATTCCTCCTTTTGATTGTCTTAGGTATTTTGTCACAGTGTTGAAAAGCTAATTCATTAGCATATTTTATTAACTGAATATGACTAATAAATTTTCTGTATATTTTTGCAATATAAAAAAAGATGGCCTAGTTGACCAATAGACACATGAAGAAATGCTCAACTTCTCTGACCATAAAAGAAATGCAAATCAAAACAACATTGAGATTCCACCTTACCCCAGTTAGAATGGCTATCATCAAGAAATCTAATAACTACAGATGCTGGAGGGGATGTGGCCAAAAGGGGACTTTATTGCACTGTTGGTGAGAGTGTAAACTTGTTCAGCCACTTGGAAAGTAGTATGGAGATTCCTCAAAAGACTCCACATAGAACTCTCCTATGACCCAGCAATCCCACTTCTGGGCATTACCCAGACAAGGCCATACTAAACGTACCAGCACAACTATGTTTATCACAGCATTATTCACCATAGCTAAGATGTGGAACCAACCCAGATGCCCCTCAGTAGAAAATGTACACACACACACACACACACACACACACACACACACACACACACACACACACACACACACACACACACACACACACACACACACACACACACACACAATGGAATTCTATGCTTCCATCAGAAAGAATGACACTATCCCACTTATTAGGAAATGAAAAGACTTGGGAAAAAATCAAATGAAGTGAAGTAAGCCAGTCCCAAAGAAATTTAGGGTCCATGATTTCCTTTATTTGCAATATTTAGTATACATATAAGATAATTTTATCAGATGAGCTAAAAAGCTCAAAAGCTATGTACATATGTCCATCTAAGATGATGTAAAGTGAAATGTACCCTAAGATATGGACATAAGAGGTCTGTCTTTATTGTTAATGTTTTAAATGTACTGTGTGATTTCTTTTTTGTTGTTTCCTTTGTATGTTCTTCCCCCTAGGGCATATCCTCTGTTGTCACTGTATTGATTTTGGTGCCCTGCATCTTGTATATACATTTGTCTAATCTGGGGAGGGGAAGGGGAATAAGAAAACACTGAAACAAGGACACAGGATGACCCATTGCAACAAGGATACCCGGAGGACAGTATCTTGGAAAATAATTTTACAACTTTGTGCAGGGGGGGTGGGTGGGGTGGGGAGGACTATGGGAGGTGGGGAGGGAAGGGTAGTGGGACAAAAACAGGGAACTGGTAACAATGATCAACAAGTAATATACTCATTGCCTCACTCATGCAACTGTAACCCCTCAGTACAGCATCCTTACAATGAAATAAAATTTTTAAAAAAGATGGCCTACTTGGAATAGTGTGCTTCCTATATTCAGGACCACGAAAGCTTACTCACATGGTGACCAATGCAGGAAAACTAAAGTGATAAGGAAAAAGGCAAATTCTATTGAGCCGCAGCTTCAAAACTCACAAACACCACCTACTTGCACTTTATTTAGTCTTTTATTGGAGTAAATATTAGATGGGGGATATGAGACATAGACTCCATCCCATTTTAGGATGGTGTATATATGCAACTGTTTTAGTAATCTACCACAGAGAGCCAGTCAGCAGAGGTCACTTCTCTGTAGCCTCATTCCAAACCAAAATAGAGATAATAATGGAACCTGTGAAATAGGATTTGTAGAACTATGCAGCAATTTATTGTCTATATTTTAGCTTTGTCATTATTATTATTGTTACAGTATAGCTTCAGAACTGACTCGTCATTTATATATGTAATGGATCATGAATAAATAAATGTAACTTATCTAAACAACCTGTCTTCCAAACAATTGGAAGGACCCTGTTAGTAACACACAGTGGACATGAGACAAAATTTTCAAATGGAAGCATGGCCTGCCCTCCCAGAGCAGGGGTTGTGCTAGGCTTTGATAGGGCGCCCTTCTATATCTCCTCCATCTTCTGGGAACTGGCCTTTGACTCATCTAGGGACACTTGCAGCATCCCTTCTTATGGCAACCATGAAGCCAGGGCCAGAGATGGGTAACAACACCTGACTATACACCCTTCTCAGAGACTTGGAATAGGGAGTCCACTTTTTCACTGGCAAAAGCCATTTGCTGTCCAAGTTAGTAACAGAGTTTCCACCCTAGGGAAAGCACTAGTTTGTGTTGATTAAAATGTAAGCAAGTCATCAGGGCCAAGAGAAGCTCCAGGGAGAGCACCATGACTCAAATCCCAGATCCAGAGGATAAAGATGTTTTCCCAGAGGGGAATCAAGGCAGTGGACCCTTGACATAAGGAATACAATTAATTTCTGTAAAGTGGAAAAATATACTGCAAGGATAAAATCCTTTGTGGAAGGATCAGAAGTCATAGAAATTCAGACTTCTCAGGAAGAGTAGCTTCTTCATGAGTGAGATATGCTAGGTGCCTGAACATCAGAGAGATCAGAATTGTGTGTTCTCGCTCCCCTGACATCTTTTCTGAATCTTGGCCAAGGAAGAGCAAGCAAAAAAATGTTAGTATAATTTTTCAGAGTTTCAGAACTTGATTTGCAGAGGAGTGACTTTTGGCAAGCCTCTTGAACTCTCTTAATCTGATTACTATGTGTTAAATGGGAATAACAAAAACAGAGCTGATTAAGGTTTAGAGGATGTAAGGAACCAGATTATGATACAGGAAATGAGAGACTAGAAATGCAGCTCAGCTATATGTTTAAAATATAAAGTAGTCCCTTATTTGCAATAACTAGTATATGTCTGAAACAAGCAGAAATGGTCAGATAAGTTGATGTTAGGCAAAATGAACCCCAAGATAATGACTCAAATGGTTTTTCTTTCTTGCTATTGTTTCTAACATAGTTGTAAGATGATTTCTTTGTTGCTTTGTATGTCCCTCTCCCACGGTATGACCTTGTGTTTTCACTGGATTCGATGTTGGTATAATTTGTGGAGGGGAAGGGAAAACACAAATTGTTGAAATAGGGATACAGTTGGACCCATTGCAATGAGATGTATAAGACATTATGTTGAAAAATGAACTTTACAACTTTGGTGTTGGAGGGGAGATGATAAGGGGAAACAAAAGAGGAGGCAACAATGCTTGATAAGAAATGTACTCATTACCTTGCTCATGTAATTTTAACCCCTCTGTATGGTATTTTCACAATAAAAAAACTTATTAATAAAATATATAATATAAAGTAAGTAGATTAGAGATAATTCCAACTACCTCAATGCCAGTACTCTTATAGACAATTGAGAGTGGGTGCTTATTACTGTTTAAATTGAGTATTTTTGATAGCGTATGTCATCTGAGTTCAAAAGAATTCTTTGACGTGCCTGAGTTTCTTACCTTACATGAAAAGCATCTCTATATTTCTTTTTACCTCCCCTAACTTACAATTAAGCTGATAGTTTTGTTTATGGTTGAAGAGATCCTTTTCAATAAATCTACATAGTCATGCCAAAGCAATGTGTAGAATCAAAAGTAGATGAATAGATAAGAGATGGATAAGTGACTGAGGGATAATAGATGATGAATAGATAGATAGGTAGATAGATATTGATAGATAGATAGATAGATAGATAGATAGATAGATAGATAGATAGATAGATAGATAGACAGATCACAGACAAATAGATATGTGTTTTCTTCAGATTAAGCTCAGGAAGGAGTCTTTATTGATGTTCTCTTTTTATAAGTCTCCAACAGGGAAATGTCCTTCCAAGGTTGTCTCTGTAGCAAGTTTCTGCTGAACCATACCTGATAAGTAGATTATTTCAATCTGGCCTGAATCAACAACCCAGAATTCTTAGTAGGGACAACAGAACTACTTGGTATAGTTCTAAATGCTACTACAAGAATATATTTCTAAATGACAAGAATGTCAGATGGATATTTAGAAAATTATTTTCAACAAAAAATTCCTGAGTAAAAATTATGACTATTCCTATTAAAAAGAAAAAATATGTTGATTCTTTTAATTTAGTATTTTCTTGTTGACTTAGAATGTTCATTTATTATTTATATACACTAAGTTGGATGAATAAATTCATGTCTAATTCAGTTTAGCACTTAGGATTCAGAGTATTTTCTTATAGATTTCTATTGGCTTTCATTCTTAAGGTTTCCACAGTACTAGAATATGCAGTATAAATGGTAATGATGGTGATGATGATGATGATGATGATGATGATGATGATGATGATGATAATGATGGTGATGATGGTGATGATTATAGCCATCATTGAGCTTCTAAGAGATATTTTGAAATTACAAAATGGCCTAATGTCACAAGTTGCTTTACACTGCAATTCTAAGATTTAAATCAGTATGACATGCAGTTTAGATTTAGATTTGGAGAAAGGGGTGTGCCAAATACCAGCTAAACTAGTAATAAGATGCCCTGTCTAACTGCCTTTAAAAGCACTTTGAAGTGTGTGGGTGCTCAACTGGGACAGTAGCACTAATTTACCTCCGTTTCTATCACTTTATATAGGTCTGAAAATGAAAGACTTTAAAGTGGCTTAAAAACATCAAGTGCATAAAGATTTATTCATTGCTTTAAGAAGCCAGGTTTGGAGTTAGATTCTAAGGGGATAAAACATGAACTAGGACAGGTGCACGAAGGCTTTGAAAAAGACCTACAATCTATGGAGTGAAAAACACTGACAAGCATTTTATATGTAAACTAAAGGATGAAGTGCAGTCTTCAGTGAGAGTAAAGAGGGAGAAGAGACTGTGAGAAATGTTCTTTATTAATATCTGGTATGCTAAGGCAACTTCTAAGGCATTATCTTCCTGGGGCACTAGTCCTTGAGTCTGGATTCAGCTCTGCTAGATAGAGGTATTGAAGTTGCCAAGGTTATGGAAACTGAAAAAGGGAATGTGACTTTCTTAACCAAAGTCTTATGTGGATTATCAATAATCCAGGAATTCTACTTCATTGATATGTCTGTGAATCAACCCAATATTTTCATAACTGTCAACTTAGGCTCTTCTTTAGGGTAATTGGCCATGCTATACCGGAAGACAGAGACAGTACAAGATTTTTGGAATGCCTCCTTAAACCCTAGACAAGGCAGCTTTAATGTTCTTGCTTCCCATCAGAGTTTCTTTCCAAGATGCCTGGTCCAGTGGTTCTATTTTGGATAATATTTCAAAGACTAATTCTTTTTGCATAGTAACCCCCTCTCTCTCTGACTCTGTGTGTGTTTCAAGGCACATCAACATAAAAGAAATTGCTCCGTATAAGTAAATTTGAGACTCAAACCGGCCATAGTTTGCTTATGGAATAGATGACCTTAAGCCAGCTTGATAATTTTCTTACTTTCTTTATCGTACATAAAAAATAACACCTACCCCCTCCAGATATATTGTAAGAATAAAGGAAACAAAGAACCTAGTCTGAACTTTGACTCAGAGGAGTCTTCTGGTAAAATATAGGAGTCTATTTCCTCTCCAGATGCTGCTTCTTCAATCTCTTTTCTTCCTTTTGTTCATATCTCATATCCAATATCTTCTGGACATTTGTTTTAGAATTTCATTCCACTCAACAAATATGCAAGCTTCCAGGGGCTGTGTTGTGCGAATGCAGTCATGTGACAGGTAGCAAGCCACATCAGAGATGAATGTGAATCTGTTAGTTTCATTTAACACATCAACTGTTTTGCAATTCATGAAATTTAAAATGTGAAGTAACATCTTACGAATCACAGGCTGAGCATTTCTTCCTTAAGTATGTTTAAATTTCAAGAGTATTAAAAATATGTAAAAATCTGGGAAACTAGAATTTCCAATAAAATGTAGAGAGTTAAAATAGATTGTAACTCTCAAAGTAAATTCTGGATTCACAAACAAGCAATCTTAAAGAAAAAAAAGGAGGAATTAGAAACATAAAGAACAATGAAACAATTCAGTGGCAATCAAAGTAAGATGCTAGCTGTGACTCCTTAACAATCCACAGAAAACTACAAAGTAGGAACAAAACAATCCTGTAAGTATGATCCTTAGAGTAAAAGATGTTGAAGACGAAAGTTACCAATAGCAAATCAATTTCTCAAATGTTGTCATGGTAGATTTTTTTCCACTCAAATTTCAGCTTAAAATATATTTCTAAATTTCTCCTTCCCAACATTTTTCCCTGGACCTTTTTATTGATGTAGGCCTTCTCCTATATTCTTAGTTATGAATTTCAGTACTCTTGCTAAGGGTAGGTTATTTTCAACAGATTACTAAGTTATTTATGATTTTATTTAGGTTGGATATTCTTAACCTTCTATACTTAAATCCATTTTAATGTACTTACAGTTCTTCATATTATATGAAGTGCTTCAATGATAAATACAATGGAATTGACCAAACAAGTGTCCTATTAAAATAATATAGTCTATGCTAACAAATAACCTAAAAATACTAGACATTGGCAAGTTGGTGTGCTCAGTGAGAGAGGCATTTTGGCAAATTTCTAAAATTGTACTTGCTTATTTTCTTCAAACTGAAAGAAAAGTATGTTAGATTTTAGTTAATGTTGGCATTGGTATGGTGTGTGTGTGTGTGTGTGTGTGTGTGTGTGTGTGTGTGTGTGTGTGTGTGTGTGTGTGTGTGTGTGTGTGTGTGTGTGTGTGAATTGTCTCTGCAGAAACATCTTTCTTTGGGTGGGTGGAACTACTTAAAGCTATATTATTACCGCATTCTATGATGTGGAGGTAGGTCTAGCCTAGCTATATATATGGCATTATAATACCACACATTGCATGTCAAAGCTCTGCAGGGTCTTGCCACTAGGTTTCCCAAGTTTTCCTCCTGATAATGTTCCTTGTAGAAGTTTTCACTTTGAAAGTTCAGGCACTTTTAAGTTTCATCCCTGTGCAAAGCATATATTGAGCTTCCTTAATGT
>NW_027204662.1:0-23187 GCF_024711535.1 Dipodomys merriami | reverse complement strand
CCTATCCCTAAGCCTAACCTTAACCCTAACCCTCACACTCACCCTCACCCTTACCCTAATCCTAAACCTAACTCTATCCCTAACCCTAACCCTCAGCCTAACACTCAACCTAACATTCACCCTCACCTTAACCCTAACCCTCACCCTAACCATAACCCTCACCCTAACCCTAACCCTCCCCCTACCACTTACCGTCAACCTAACACTAACCCTAACGCTAACAGTAACCTTCACACTAACCCTAACCCTCACCCTAGCCCTCACACTAACCCTAATTCTAACCCTCACCCTCTCCCTAAACCTGACCTTCATCCTCACCCTAATCCTCACACTAACCATAACACTAATCCTCATTCTAACCCTTATCCTATCCTTAACCCTAACCCTTACACTAACCCTAAACCTAACCCAACCCTCACCCTTATCTTAACCCTCACCCTCAGTGTAAACCTCACCTTTACCCTTACCATCATCCTCACCCTAACCTCACCCTAACCCTAAACCTCATCCTAACCCTCACCCTAACCGTAAACTTAAACATCAAGCTAACCCTAACGCTCATCCTCAAACTCAACCTCAGCCTAACCCTAAGCCTAAGCCTAAGCCTTACCCTAACCCTCACCCTCCCCCGAGCCCTCACCTTTACCCTAATCCTAACCATCACCCTAACCCGAATCCTCATCCCATCCTCACCCTCAGGCTAACCCTAAGCCTAAGCCTAAGCCTAAACCTCACCCTCACGCTCACCCTCACCTTCACCCTAATCCTAACACTAACCATAACCCTAACCCTAAACCTCAAACTAACCCTCACCCTAACCTTAACCCTAACACTAACCCTAAACCTAACCCTTGATCTAACACTCCCCCAAACCTAAATCTAACCCTAAATCTCACCCTCACCCTAACCCTAATCCTAACCATAAACCTAAACCTCACCCTAACACTCTCCCTAAACCTCACCCTCATCCTCATCCTCACCCTCACTGTTACTGTGACCGTAACCCTAACAATAACACTAATCCGAACCCAAAAGCTAACTCTAACCCTAACCTTAATCCTAACACTCACCCTCACCCTAACCCTAATACTAAACCTAAACCTCACGCCAACCCTAACCCTCACATCACCGTAACCCTAACTCTCATCCTAACCCTCACACTAACCCTAACCCTAACCGTAAACCTCACCCTAACCCTAACCCTAAACCTCACCCGCACCTAGCCTTCACCCTAAACCTAATCCTAACTCTAACCCTCATCCAAACTCTCACCCTAACACTAACCCTAACCCTAACCCTCTACCTAACCCTAATCCTAACCCTAACTCTCAAACTGACACTAACCCTCACCCTCACCGTAACCCTTAACCTAATCCTAACCCTAAAATTAACCCGAACCCTAACTCTCACACTACCCCTAACCCTCACCCTCACCCTAAACCTAACCCTCACCCTTGCAATAAACTTCACACTCAGCCTAACCGTCACGTTTTCCCTTACCTTCACCCCCATCCTAACCCTCACCCTAACCCTAACACTCAAACTAACTCTCACCCTAAACCTAACTCTACCCCAAAATCTCACCCTCACCCTAACCCTAACTCTAACACTAACCCTCACCGTAACCCTAACCCTAACCCTAACCTAAAAACCTAAACCTAACCCTAACCCTAAACCTAACCCTAATCCTCACCCCCACCTTCACCCTAACCCAAACCCTAACCCTAACCCTCCCCATAAAAATAACTCTAATTGTAAACCTCACCCTCACCCTAACCCTTACCATAAACCTATCCCTAAACCGCACCCTAACCCTAACCCTCACCCTCAACCTCATTTTCACCGTATCTCTAACCCTAACCCTAAGAATAACACTAACCCTAACCCTAACCATAAACCTCACCTTCAGCCTCATGCTCACCTCATGCTCACTTAACCCTAAGCATAACACTAACAATAAGCCTAAACCTAAGCCTTACCCAAACCCTAACTCTAATCCTCAAACCCACCCTCACCCTCATCCTAACCCTAAGGCTAATCCTAACTCTAACCCTAACTCTATCCATAACCCTAACCCTAACCCTAACACTAACACTAAACCTAACAATGAACCTAACCCTAAAAATAAGCCTAACCCTCAGCCTCACCCTCACACTAACCCAAAGCCTAACCCTAACCCTCACCCTAATTCTAAGCCTAACCCTAACTCTAAACCTCACACTCACCCTCACCCTAACTCTAATCCTAAACCTAACCCTATCCCTAACCCTAGCCCTCACCCTAAACCTAACCCTAGCCCTAACCCTTACCCTAATCCTAACCCTAAACCTCAATCTAACCTTCACCCTAACCCGAACCCTAACCCGAACCCTACCCCGAACCCTCATGCTCGGCATAAGCATAAGCCTAAGCCTAAGCCTAAGCCTAACCCTCACCCTAACCCTAACACTAACACTAACCCTAACTCTAACCCTAAATCTCACCCTCACCCTACCCTTAACTCTAACACATACCTTAAAACTAAACTTCATTCTAACCCTAACACTAACCATAACCATAACCATAACCATAACTCTAACCCTAACCATAACAATAACCCTAACCCTCACACTCACCCTAACCATAACCCTCACCCTAAACTTAACCCTCAACCTATCCCTTAAACTCATGCTAACCCAACCCTCACACTAAGCCTAAATCTCAACCTAACCCTAACTGTCACCCTCATCATTACCCTAAACTTCACCCTCACCCTAACCCTCACCCTCACCCTCATCCTCACCCTAACCCAAAACCTAACCCTAACCCTCACCCTAACCCTAATCCTCACACTAACCCTAAACATAACACTTACACTTATGCTCACACGAACCCTCACCTTAACCCTAACCCTAACTCTAAGTCTCCCCCTCACCCTAACCTTCACCTTCACCCTAACCCTCACCCAAACCCTAACCCTCACACTCACCCTAAACCTCACCCTCACCCTAAAGCTAACACTAAACCTAAACCTCACCCAAACACTCACACTAAACCTAACCCTCACTCTCACCATAACCCTAACACTAAACATTACCCTAACATTAAAACTAACACTCACTCACACCATCACTCTAACCATAACCTTAACCGTATCCCTAACCCTAACCCTCACCCTAACCCTCACCCTCAAACATACCCTCACCCTAATCCTAACGCTAAACCTAACACTAAACCTAACACTAACCCTAACCCTAATCCTAACCCTAACCCTAAACCTAATCCTCAGCCTCACCCTCACACTAACCCAAAGCCTAACCCTAACCCTCACCCTAACTCTAAGCCTAACCTTAACCCTAAACCTCATACTCACCCTCACCCTAACCCTAATCCTAAACCTAACGGTATCCCTAATCCTAGCCCTCATCCTAAGCTTAACCCTAGCCCTCACCCTTACCCTAATCCTAACTCCAAACCTCAATCTAAATTTCGCCCTAACCTGAACCCTAACCGGAACCCTAACCCTCACCCTCATACTCGGCCTAAGCCTAAGCCTAAGCCAAAGACTAACCCTAACCCTCACCCTAACCCTCACCCTAACACTAACCCTAACTCTAACCGTAAATCTCACCCTCACCCTAACTTTAACTCTAACCATAACTCTAAAACTAAACTTCATCCTAACCCTAACCCTAAACCTAACCCTAACCCTAACCCTAACCATAACCCTAACCCTAACCCTAAACCTAACAATAACCCTAACCCTAACCCTCACACTCACCCTAACCATAACCCTCACCCTAATCCTAACCCTCACCCTAACACTTACCCTCACCCTAACATAAACCCTAATGCTAACACTAACGCTCACACTAACCCTAAGCATCACCCTAACCGTAAACCTCACCATAACACTAATCCTAACCCTCATCCTCACCCTAAACCTCACACTAACCCTAACACAAATCCTCAAACTAACCCTCACCCTCACCCTAATCCTAACACTAACCCTCACCCTAACCCTAACCCTCACCCTTACTGTAACGCTCACCCTCAGGCTAACACTCAAATTTACCCTTACCTACAACCCCAACCTAACACACACCCTAACCCTAAACATCACCCTAATCCTAACTCTACCCCTAAACCTCACCCTCACCTTAACCCTAACTCTAACCTTAACCCTAACACTAAACTTCACCCTAACCCTAACCCTAACTCTCACCCTCACTCTCACCGTAACTGTAACCCTAAACCTTACCCTAACAATAACCCTAACCCAAACCCTCACCCTAACCATAACACTCACCCTAATCCTAACCCTCACCCGAACACTTACCCTCACCCTAACCGTAAACCTCACACTAACCCTAAACCTAACCCTAACCCTAACCCTCACATGAACCCTCACCCAAACACTAACCCTAACCCAAACTCTCACCCTCACCTTAACCCTCACCTTATCCCTTAAGCTCATGCTCGCCCAACCCTCACACTAAGCCTAAACCTCAACCTAACCCTAACCCTAACCCTCACCATCACCCTCAACTTCACCCTCACCCTAACCCTCACCCTCACCATCACCCTCACCCTAACCCAAAACCTAACCCTACCCCTCACCCTAACCCTACCCCTCACACAACCTTAAACATAACCCTCACACTCACCATAACTCTAACCCTAATCCTCACACTAACCCTAAACCTAACCCTAACACTTATCCTCACACTAACCCTCACCCTAAACCTAACCCTAACTCTGTCTCACCCTCCCCGTAAACTTCACTTTCACCCTAACCCTCAGCGAAACCCTAAACCTCACACTCACCCTAACCCTCACCCTCACCCTAAAGCTAACACTAAACCTAACCCTCACCCTAACACTCACACTAAACCTATCCCTCACTCTCACCCTAACCCTAACACTAAACCTTACCCTATATCTAACCCTAACCCTTACCCTAACCATAACTCTAATCCTAATCCTCACACTAACCTCAACACTAACCCACACACTAAAACTCACCCTAATCATCACTCTCACCCAAACCCTAACCCTCACCCACACCCTCACCTTCAGCCTAAGCCTAACCCTAACCTTAACCCTAATCCTAACCCTGAACCTCACCCTCACCCTGAACCTAAACCTAACCCTAAACCTCACCCTCACCCTCACCTTAATCCTAACCGTAAACCTATCACAACCCTCACCCTAAACCTAACCCTCAACCTAACCCTCAATCTAACACATACCCTCACCCTCACCTTTACCCTCACCTTAACACTCACCCTAAACCTCACCTCACCCTAAACTTCACCCTAAACCTTACCCTCACCCTAACCCTAAACCTAACCCTAACCTTCACCGTCACCCTAACCCTAACCATAACCGTATCCCTAACCCTAACCCTAACCTAAAAACTAACCTTAACTCTCACTGTCACTCTAACCATAACCCTAACCGTATCCCTAACCTTCACCCTAACGCTATCCTTCACCCTAAGCCTCACGTAAAGCATACCATCACCTAATCCTAACCCTAACCCTCAACCTAACCGTAATCCTCTCCCTAAACCTCATCCTCAGGCTAAAACTCATCCTAACCTTTACCCTCAACCTAAACCTAACCCTAAACGTACCCCTCACCCGATCCCTCACCCTAACCCTAACCCTCAACCTAACCCTAACCCTAACACTAACCCTCACCCTCACCATAGCCCTCATCCTAACCCTAATCCTATCCCTAACACTCACCCTAACCCTAACCCTCACCCTCACACTAACCCTCACCCTCACTTTAACCCTCACCCTCACCCTAAACCTCATCCTAAACATAACCCTAACCCTAACCCCAAACCTCACCCTAACCCCCACCATAACCCTAAACCTAACCCTAACCCTCACCCTAACCCTTACCCTCACCTTCACCCTACCCCTCACACTAACTCTAACCCTCCCCCTAACCCTAACCTTAACCCTCATCCTCACACTAACCCTAAACCAAACCCTAACCCTTACCCTCACACTAAACCTTACTCTAACACTAACCCTAACATTAAGTCTCACCCTCACCCTAACCATCACCCTAACCCTTACCCTCATGCACACCCAACCCTCACAGTAACCCTAAACCTCAACCTAACCATTAACCTAACCCTCAACCTCACCCTAACCCTAAACCTAATCATAACCCTAAACCTCATCTTCACCCTCTCCCTTACCCTAAACCTAACCCACACCCTCAACCTCAGTCTCACCCTAACCCTCACACTCACCCTCAACCTAACACTAACCCTAACCCTAACCTTCACCCTAAACTTAACCCTCACCCTGAACTTAACCCTAACCCTCACCCTAACCCTGAACCTAACCCTTACCCTCACCCTAAACCTAACCCTAAACCTAAACCTCACACTAAACTTAACCCTCACCCTCACCCTAACTCTCACCATAACAATAATCTTAACGCTAACCCTAAACCTAACCCTCACCCTCACCCTAACGCTAACCCTAACCATAACAAAAACCCTATTCCTATGCCTAATCCTAACACTCATCCTCACTCTCACCCTAACCCTAACTCTAACCCTAAGCCTAACCCTAACAATAACCCTAACCCTAACCCTACCCCTCACACTAACCCTAATACTAACCCCAACCCTCAGCCTACTCCTCATCCTAAACCTAAACCTAATCCTAAACCTCGGCCTAACTCTACAGATCACCCCAACCCTAACCCTCACCCTCACCCTCACCCTAGTGTAACCCTAACCCTAACCCTAATTCTAACCATGAACCTCACCCTCACCCTGAAACTAACTTTAAAACTAACACTCACCCTCACCATCACCCTAACCCTAACCTTACCCGTATCCCTAACCCTCACCCTCACTTTAACACTCACCCTAACACATAGCCTCACCCTAATCCTAACCCTAACCCTAAAACTAACCCTCACCTTAAACCTAACCCTCTCCTTCAACCTCACTCTCAACCTAAACCTCACCCTAAACCTTACCCCCACACTAACCATAACCCTAACCCTAACCTTCATCCTCACACTAACACTAACCCTAACACTAACCCTCACCCTAATGTTAACCCTTACCCTAAACCTCACCCTCACCCTAACCCTCACCGTCACCCTAACCCTCACCCTTTCCCTAAATATCACCCTTACACTAACCCTCTCCCTAACACAAACCCTAACCCTGACCCTTAGCCTCACCCTCACCATCACCCTCACCCTAAGCCTAACCCCAAACCTAACCCTAATCCTAAACCTAACCCTCTCCCTCACCCTCACGCTAACCCTAATGTTAACCCTAACCCTAACCCTCACCCTATCCCTCACCCTCAACATAACCCTAACCCTAAAACTCACCCTCAACATAACCCTAACCCAAACGCTCACCCTAATGCTAACCCTAACACTCAACCTCACACTAACCCTCAACGTCACCCTAACCCTCACCCAAACCCTATCCCTCACAATCACCCTAACCCTCACCCTTTCCTTAACCCTCACCCTTTCCCTAAATATCACCCTAACACTAACCCTCACCCTAACCCTAACCCTAACCTGACCTGAAACCTCACCTTAACCATTACCCTAACTCTAAGCCTAACCGTAAACCTAACCCTAATCTTAAACCTAACTCTCTCCTTCACCCTCATGCTAACCCTAATGCTATCCCTAACCCTAACCCCCACCCTCACCCTAACCCTAAACCTAACCCTAACAATACCCCTAACCCTAACCCTAAACCTATCCCTTACTCTCAACCTCACCCTAACCCTAACCTTCACCCTCACCCTAACCCTAACACTAAACCTAACCCTCACCCTAACACTCACCCTAACACTCACACTAAACCTAACCCACACTCTCACCCTAACTCTCACACTAAACCTTACCCTAAACCTAACCCTAAACCTTACCCTCACCCTAACTCTAATCCTCACACTAACCCTAACCCTAACCCTAACCCTCATCATAACCCTCACCCTCACTCTAACCCTAACCTTAACTCTCACCCTAATGCTAACACTCACCCTCACCCTCACCCTCATCCTAACCCTCACCATCACCCTAAACCCAACCCAAACCCTAACCCTCACACTCACTCTAACCGTCACCCTCACCATAACCCACACCCTCACCCTAAGTATCACCCTAACCCTAACCCTCACCCTAAACCTAACCCTAACCCTGACCCTAGGCATCACTCTCACCATGACCTTCACCCTAAGCCTAACTGTAAACCTAACCCTAATCCTAAACCTAAATCTCTCCCTCACCCTCATGCTAACCCTAAAGCTAATCTAAACCCTAAACCTCACTATAACCCTTACTCTCACCCTAACCCTAACACTAATCCTCACACTAACCCTGACCCTAACCCTCACCCTAAACCTAAACCTAACCCTCACCCCCAACCTAACCCTAATCCTCAAGCCTTAGCCTAACGCTAAGCCTAACCATAATCCTAACCCAGAACCTCACCCTCACCCTGAACCTAACCCTAAAACTAACCCTCACCCTCATCATCACCCCAACCCTAACCCTAAACTTATCCCTAACCCTCATTCTAACGCTAACCTTAACCCTCACTCTAACACATACCCGCACGCTAATCCTAACACTATTCCTCACCCTAACACTCACCTTAACCCTAATACTTTCCCTAAACCTCACCCTCACACTAAACCTCACCCGAACCCTTACCCTCACCCTAACCCTAACTCTAAACCTACCCCTCACCCTAAAACTCACCATAACCCTAACCCTAATCCTAACCCTCAACCTCACCATAACCCTAACCCTCACCCTAATGATAACCCTCACCCTCACCCCCACCCTCACCCTAACACTTACCGTCACACTAACCTTAACCCACACCCTAAACCTCACACTCACCCTAACCGTAACCCTCACCATAACCCAAAACCTCACCCTAAGTATCACCCTAACCCTAACCCTCACCCTAACCTTAAACCTAACCCTCACCCTAAGCCTCACCCTCACCATGACACTCACGCTAAGCCTAACCGTAAACCTAACCCTAATTCTAAACCTAAACCTCTCCCTCACCCTCATGCTAACCCTAACGCTAACCTTAAACCTAAACCTCAACATAACCCTTACTCTCACCCTAACCCGAACCCTAATCCTCACACTAACCCTAACCCTCACCCTAAAACTAACCCTAACCCTCACCCTCACCCTAACCCTAACACTCAGCCTTACCCTCACCCTTAGCCTAACCGTAACCCTAACCCTAATCCTAACCCTGAACCTCACCCTCACCCTAACCCTAACCCTAACCCTAATCCTAAAGCGGAACCTCACCCTCACCCTGAACCGAAAATTAAAACTAACCCTCAACCTCACCGTTACCCTAACCATTACCCTAACCGTATCCCTAACCCTCACCCTCACCCTAAACCTCACCCTAACCCTCACCCTAACACATACCCTCACCATAATCCAAACCCCAACCCTCATCCTAACCCTAACCCTATCCCTAAACCTCATCCTCACCCTAAAACTCATTCTAACCTTTACCCTCACCCTAAACCTAACCCTGAAAGTACACCTCAACCGAACCCTCACCCTAACCCTAACCCTTAACCTAACCCTAACCCTAACCCTAACCCTCACCCTCACCCTAGCCCTCATCCTAACGCGAATTCTAACCCTAAACCTCACCCTAACCCTAACCCTCACCCTCACCCTATCCTCATGCTAAACATAACCCTTACCCTAACCCCAACCATCACCTTAATCCCCACTATAACACAAAACCTAACCCTAACCCTCACCCTAACCCTTACGCTCACAGTCACCCTACTCCTCACACTAAACCTAACCCTCCCCCTCCCCCAACCCTAATCCCAATCCTCATACTAACCCTAAACCAAACCCTAACCCTTACCCTCATACTGACCCTCACCCTAACACTAACCCTAAACTTAAGTCTCACCCTCACTCTAACCCTCAACCTAACCCTTACCCTCACGCTCACCCAACCCTCAAACTAACCCTAAACCTCAACCTAAACGTTAACCTAACCCTCAACCTCATCCTAACCCTAACCCTAATCCTAACCCTAAACCTCATCTTCACCCTCTCCCTTAACCTAAACCTAACCCTCACCCTCAACCTCACCCTCACACTAACCCTCACCCTCACCCTCACCCTAACACTAAACCTAACCCTAACCCTCACCCTAAACTTAACCCTCACCCTAGACTTAGCCCTAACCCTCACCCTCACCCTCACCCTAACCCTAAACCTAACCGTAACACTCACCCTAACCCTAACCCTAACCCTAACCCTAAGGCTAACCCTAAATCTCAACCAAACCCTAACCCTCACCCTAACATTTACCCTCACCCTAATCCTAACCCTAAACCTATCTTATACCCGAAACCTAACCCTCACCCTCACCCTAACCCTTACCCTAACCATAACAAAAACCATATTCCAAAGCCTAATCCTAACACTCATCCTCACCCTTACCCTAACACTAACTCTAACCCTAAGCCTAACCCTAACAATAACCCTAACCCTAAACCTCACCCTAATCCTAATCCTAACCCCAACCCTCAGCCTAATCCTCATCCTAAACCTAAACCTAATCCTAAACCTTGCCCTAACCCTAAAGATCACCCTAAACCTAACCCTCACCCTCACCCTCACCCTAACCCTAAACCTAACCCTAACCCTCACCCTAACCCTAATCCTAACCCTAATGCTAACCCTAAAGCTCAACCTTACCCTAAACCTCACCCTAACATTTACCCTCACCCTAAACCTAACCCTAAACCTAACTCTCACACTAAACCTAACCCTCACCCTCACCCTAACCCTAAACCTAACAATAATCCTAACGCTAAGCCTAAACCTAAGCCTCACACTCACCCTAACGCTAACCCTAACCATAACAAAAACCACATTCCTAAGCCTAATCCTAACACTCATCCTCACCCTCACCCTAACACTAACTCTAACCCTAAGCCTAACCCTAACAATAACCCTAACCCTAAACCTCACCCTAATCCTAATCCTAACCCCAACCCTCAGCCTAATCCTCATCCTAAACATAAACCTAATCCTAAACCTCGCCCTAACCCTAAAGATCACCCTAACCCTCACCCTCACCCTCACCCTAGCCTAACCCTAACCCTAAACCTAATTCTAACCATGAACCTCACCCTCAACCTAAACCTAAACATAACCCTAACACTCACCCTCATCGTAACCCTAAACCTAACCCTATCCCTAACCCTCACCCTAACTTTAATCCTCACCCTAACCCTCACCCTAACATATACCCTCACCCTAACCCTAATCCTAACCCTCACCCTAGCCCTCACTTCAACCCTACCACTCTCCTTAAACCTCACTCTCAACCTAAACCTCATCCTAAACCTAACCCTCACCCTAACCATAACCCTAACCTTAACCCTAATCCTCACAGTAACACTAACCCTAACCCGAACCCGAACCCGAACCCTAACTCTCACCCTCAACATAATCTGAACCCTAACCCTCACCCTAATGTTCACCCTAACCCTAAACCTCACCCTCACCCTATCCCTCACCGTCACCCTAACCCTCAACAAAACCCTAACCCTCACACTCACCCTAAGCCTCACCCTCACCATCACTCTCACCCTAAGCCTAACCCCAAACCTTATCCTAATCCTAAACCTAACCCTCTCCCTCACCCTCACGCTAACCCTAATGCTAACCCTAACCCTAACCCTCACCCTAACACTCATCCTCAACATAAGCCTAACCCTAAAACTCACCCTCAACATAAACCTAACCTTAACCCTCACCCTAATGCTAACCCTATCCCTCACCTTCACCCTAACCCTCACCATCACCCTAACCCTCACCCAAACCCTAACCCTCACAATCACCCTAAACCTCACCCTCACCTTAACCCTCACCTTTCCCTAAATATCACCCTAACAATAACCCTCACCCTATCCCTAACCCTAATCCTGACCTGAAGCCTCACCCTAACCATCACCCTAACCCTAACCCTAACTGTAAACCTAACCCTAATCCTAAACTTAACTCTCTCCTTCACCCTCATGCTTACCCTAATGCTATACCTAAACCTAACCCTCACCCTCACCCTAACCCTAAACCTAACCATAACCCTAACAATAACCCTAACCCTTATATTATACCTATCCCTAACCCTCACCCTCACCCTAACCCTAACCCTCACCCTCACCCTAACCCTAACACTAAACCTAACCCTCACCCTAACCCTCACCCTAACACTCACACTAAACCTAACCCACACTCTCACCCTAACCCTAACACTAAACCTTACCTTAACCCTAACCCTAACCCTTACCCTCACACTCACCCTAACCCTAACCCTAATCCTCACACTATCCCTAACACTAAACATAGCCCTAATCATAACCCTCACCCGAACCCTCACCCTCACCCTAAACCTCACTGTCACCCTAACCCTAACTCACACACTAACCCTCACACTCAACCTAACAGTCACCCTCACCATAATCCACACCCTCACCATAAGTATCACTCTAACCCTAACCCTCACCCTAACCCTAACCCTAACCCTCACCCTAAGCCTCACCTTCACCATGACACTCACCCTAAGCCTAACTGTAAACCTAACCCTAATTCTAAACCTAAACCTCTCCCTCACCCTCATGCTAACCCTAACGCTAACCTTAAACCTAAACCTCACCATAACCCTTACTCACACCCTAACCCGAACGCTAATCCTCACACTAACCCTAACCCTCATCCAAAACCTAACCCTAACCCTCACACTCACCCTAACCCTAACACTCAGCCTTACCCTGACCCTTAGCCTAACCATAACCCCAACCCTAATCCTAACCCTGAACCTCACCCTCACCCTGAACCTAACCCTAAAACTAACCCTCACCCCCATCGTCACCCGAACCATAAACCTAAGCCTATCCCTAACCCTCATCCTAACCCTAACCCTAACCCTCACTCTAACACATACCCTCACCCTAATCCTAACGCTATCCCACACCCTAAAACTCACCTTAACACCAACCCTCTCCCTAAACCTCACCCTCATCTGAAACCTCACCCGAACGCTTACCCTCACCCTAAACCTAACCCTAAACCTACCCCTCATCCAAATCCTCACCCTAACCCTAACCCTCACCCTCATCCTAACCCTAACCCTAAACCTCACCTTCACCCTAGCCCTCATTCTAACACTAATCCTAACCCTAACCCTCACTCTAACCCTAAAGCTAAACATAACCCTAACCCTAACCCCAACCATCACCTTAACCCCCACTATAACACAAAACCTAACCCTAACCCTCACCCTAACCCTTACACTCACCGTCACCTTACTCCTCACACTAAACCTAACCCTCCCCCTCCCCCTAACCTTAATCCCAATCCTCACACTAACCCTAAACCAAAACCTAACCCTTACCCTCATACTGACCCTCACCCTAACACTAACCCTTAAGTCTCACCCTCACCCTAACCCTCAACCTAATCCTTACCCTCACGCTCACCCAACCCTCAAACTAACCCTAAACCTCAACCTAAACGTTAACCTAACCCTCAACTTCATCCTAACCCTAACCCTAATCCTAACCCTAAACCTCATCTTCACCCTCTCCCTTAACCTAAACCTAACCCTCACCCTCAACCTCACCCTCACACTAACCCTCACCCTCACCCTAACACTAAACCTAACCATAACCCTCACCCTAAACTTAACCCTCACCCTAAACTTAGCCCTCACCCTAACCCTAAACCTAACCCTAACACTCACACTAACCTTAACCCTAACCCTAATGCTAACCCTAAAGCTCAAACTTACCCTAACCCTCACCCTAACATTTACCCTCACCCTAAACCTAACCCTAAACCTATCTTATACCCGAAACCTAACCCTCACCCTCACCCTAACCCTAACCCTAACCATAACAAAAACCATATTCCAAAGCCTAATCCTAACACTCATCCTCACCCTCACCCTAACACTAACTCTAACCCTAAGCCTAACCCTAACCCTAAACCTCACCCTAATCCTAATCCTAACCCCAACCCTCAGCCTAATCCTCATCCTAAAACTAAACCTAATCCTAATCCTTGCACTAACCCTAAAGATCACCCTAAACCTAACCCTCACCCTCACCCTCACCCTCACCCTAACCATAATTCTAACCCTAAAGCTCAACCTTACCCTAAACCTCACCCTAACACTTACCCTCACCCTAAACCTAACCCGAAACCTAACTCTCACACTAAACCTAACCCTCACCCTCACCCTAACCCTAAACCTAAACCCTAAACCTAACAATAATCCTAACGCTAAACCTAAACCTAACCCTCTCCCTCACCCTAACGCTAACCCTAACCATAACAAAAACCATATACCTAAGCCTAATCCTAATACTCATCCTCACCCTCAACCTAACACTAACTCTAACCAAAAGCCTAACCCTAACCCTAAACCTCACCCTAACCCTCAACCTAACCCAAAATCTAAAACTAACCCTAACCCTAATCCTCACCCTCAGCCTCACCCTAACCCTAATTCTAACCCTAAACCTCATCCTCACCCTAATCCTAATCCGAACCCAAACCCTCAACCTAACCCTAACCCTCATCCTCAACATAACCCTTACCCTAACCCTCCCCTTAACCCTAAACTTAACCCAAACCCTAAACCTCACCCTAACCCTAACTCTCACCCTCAGCCTCACCATCAGCCGAACCCTAAGCCGAACCCTAAACATAAACTTAACACACACACTCACCCTCACCCTAAACCTAATCCTAAACCTAACCCTAACCCTAACCCTAAAACTCCACCTAACTCTCACCATAACCCTAATGCTAACACTAACCCTAACTCTCAACCTAACCGTCACCCTAACCCTAACTCTAAACCTAAACCTCCTGCTCACCCTAAACCTAACTCTAACCCTAATCCAAACCCTAAACCTCAACCTAACCCTAAACTTAACCCTAAACCTAAAGCTTAACCTAAACCTCATCCTAACCCTAACCCTAACTCTCAACCTCACCCTCACCATAACCGTAACCCTAACCCTAACTCTAACAATAAACCTCATCCTAAACCTAACCCTCACCTTAACACTTACCCTCACACTAACACTAACCTTAACTCTAACACTAACCCTAACCATCACCCTAACCCTAACCCTCACTCTAACCCTATCCCTAACCCTCACCCTCACCCTAGCCCTCACCCTAACACTAACCCATATCCTCACCCTAACCCTCACACTCACCCTCACCCTAAGCCTAACCCTAACCCTAATCCTAGTCCTAAACCTATCCCTGACCCTCAACCTCACCCTAACCCTAACCACAAAACTAACACTAACCCTAACCCTAAACCTCACCCTCAGCCTCACCTAAACCTAACGCTAATCCTAAACCTCACTGTCACCCTAACCCTAAACCTAAACCTAACCATAAACCTCACCCTCACCCTAGACCTTACCCTAACCCTAATCCTAACCCTAATACTCATACTAACCCTCCCCCTAACGCTAACCATAACCCTCACCCTAACCCTCAACCTCACCCTCACCCTCAGCCTAAACCTAAGCCTAACACTAGACCTAACCCTAACACACACACTCACCCTCAACCTAATCCTAATCCTATCCCTAACCCTAACTGTAACCCTCCCCTTAACTATCGCCATAACCCTAACCCTAAACTTCACCCTAAGCCTAACTATAACCCTAAACCTCACCCTCACCCAAAACCTAACTGTAACCCTAACCCCAACCTAAACCTCAACCTAACCCTAACCCTATCCCTCACCCTCACAGTAACCGTAACCCTTAACCTAACCCTAACAATAACCCTAACCCTAATCCTAACCTTCACCCTTACCGTAACACTCACCCTAACCCATATCCTAAACCTAACACCCTCATCCTAACACTAAACCTAAACCTAACACTAACCCTCACACTAACCGTAAACTTAACCCTACCCTAAACCTCAACCTAAACCTCACCCTCAACCTAACCCTAACAGTAACCCTAGTCCTAACACTCACCCTAACCCTCCCCCCTCACCCTAAGCGTAAGCCTCACCTTTACAATTACCATCATCCTCACACTAACCTCACCCTAACACTAAACCTCATTCTAACCCTCACCCTAACCGTAAACCTAACCCTCACCCTAACCCTCACACTCACCCTCAACCTAAACCTAATCCTAAAGGTAAACCTATCCCTCAACCTCAACCTAACCTTCACCCTCACACTAACCAAATCAGTAACCTTAATCCTAAACCTCTCCGTAACCCTCCCCCTAAACCTAACTCTAACCCTAAACCTCACCCTCACCCTAACCCTAACCCTTATCCTAAACCTCACCATAAGCCTAACCCTCAAACTCACCCTCAACTTCACCGTAACTCTAACCCTAACGGTAACAATAACACTAACCTTAACCCTAACCATGAGGTTAATGGTCACTCTCAGCCTCACCCTCACCGCAAACTTAAACCTAAACATAACCCTAACAATAACCCTAACTCTAAGCCTAACCCTAAAACTAACCCTAAACCTAAACCTAACCCTCACCGTAACCCTAACCGTAACCCTAAACATAACACTAACCCTAACCCTAAACCTAACCCTAATCCACAGCCTCACCCTCACCCTAACCCAAACCCTAACCCTAACCCTCACCCTAACTCTAAGCCTAACACTAACCCTAACACTAACTCTCACACTCACTCTCACCCTAACCCTAATCCTAAACCTAACCCTATCCCTAACGCTAGCCCTAACCCTAACACTCAACCTAGCCCTCACCCTTAACCTAATCCTAACCCTAAACCTCATCCTAAACCTCGACCTAACACTAACACAGACACTCACTCTAACCCGAAGCCTACCCCTAACACTAACCCAAACTCTAACCATAAATCTCACCCTCATCCTAAACCTAAGTCTAAACCTAGCCCTTAACCTAACCGTCATCCTAACCCTAACCCTAACCCTCACCCTCACTGTAATTTTAACCCTAACTCTAAGCCTAACCCTAACAATAAACCTAAACCTAACCCTAAACCTCACCCTCACCCTAACCCTAAACTAAACCGAACCCTAACTCTCACCAAAACTCTAACCTAACACTCACACTTATCCTAACCCTCAACCTCACCCTCACCCTCAGCCTAAACCTAAGCCTAAACCTAACCCCAACCCCTCACACTCACCCTAACCCTTACCCTAATCCTAATCCTAACCCTAAGCCTAACCCTCACCCTCAACCTAACCTTCACCCTAACCCTAACTAACACTAACCCTAACCATAAGCCTCAAACTCAGTCTCAACCTAACCCTAAATCTAACCCTAAACCTCAACCTCACCCTAACCCTAACCCTCACCCTAACTCTAAACCTCACCCTAACCCTAATCCTAAACCTCACCCTCATCCTAGCCCTCACCCTAACCCTAATCCCAACCCTATCCCACATCCTAACCCTCACCCTAACACTAACCCTAACCCTCACCCTCACCCTAACCCTAATCCTAACCCTAACCCTCAACCTAACCCTAACTGTCACCTTCACCGTAACCTTTACCCTAACCCTCACCCTAACCCTAAACTTAACCTGAACCCTAACTCTCACCCTAACCCTAACCCTAACCCTCACCTTAACCCTCACCCTTACAGTAACCATCACCCTTAGCCTAATCCTCACGTTTACCGTTACCATCACCCCCACCCTAACACTCACCCTAACCCTAACACTCAACCTAACCCTCAACCTAACCCTAACTCTACCCATAAACCTCACCCTCACCCTAACCTTAACTCTAACACTAACCCTAACCCTAACCTTAACACTTACCCTCACCCTCACCCTCAGCCTAAACCTAAGGCTAACCCTAACTCTCACACTCACCCTAACCCTAACCCTAATCCTAATCCTAACCCTAATCCTAACCCTCACCCTCTCCCTCAACCTCAACCTAACCCTAATTCTAACCCTTAACCTCAACCTCACCCTAATCCAAAGGCTAACCCTGACCCTAACCCTAACCCTAACCCTCCCCCTAACTTTCACCCTAACCCTCACCCTAACACTAAACCTAACCCACAACCTCAACCTAACCCTCAGTCTAACCCTAACCCAAAGCCTAAACCTCACCCTAACGCTAACCCTAAACCTCAACCTCAAACTAGCCCTTACCCTAACCCTAAATCTAAACCTAACCCTCATCCTAACCCTCACCCTAACACTAACCCTAAACTTCACCCTGACCCTAACCGTAATCCTAACACAAACCCTCAACCTAACCCTAACCCTCACCCTCACCGTAACCCTTACCTAACCCTAAACCTAACCCTAACCCTAACTCTAACCCTAAACCTCACCCTCACCCTAAATCTCAACCTCACTCTAACCCTAACCCTAAACCTCACCCTCACACTAGCTCTCACCCTAACCCTCACTCTCACCCTCACTTTAACTGTAACTCTAATAACCCTAAGGCTAACTCTAACCCTAAACCTCACTCTCACCCTAACCCTAACTCTAACCCTAACCCTAAACCTAAACTTCATCCTAACCCTAACCAAAACCCTCACTCTCACCCTCACTTTAACTGTAACTCTAACCCAACTCTAACAATAACGCTAATCCTAACCCTAACCCTCACCCTAACCATAACCCTCACCCTAACCCAAACCCTCACCCTAACAAATACCCTCACCCTAACACTAACCCTAACCCTAACACTAACCCTCACACTAACCCTAACCCTAACCCTAAACTTCAAACTAACCCTCACTCTCACACTAACCTAACACTAACCCTAAACTTAACCCTCACCCTAATCCTCCCCATCAAACTATATGTAAACCTAAACCTCACCCTCAACTTAACGCTAAACCTAACCCTAACCCTAAACCCCACCATAATCCTAACCCAAACCCTCACCCTCACCCTCACCATAACTCTAACCCTAACCCTAACAACAACACTAATCCTAATCCTAAACCTAACCCTAACCCTAAGCCCAACCCTAATCCTAACACTCACCCTCACCCTAACCATAATCCTAACCCTAAACCTCACCCTAACATCAACCCTAACCCTCACCCAAACCCTAGCACTCACCCTAACCCTAACACTAACCCTAATCCTCATCCTAACCCTCGCCCTAACCTTAACCCTAACCCTCACCCACACCCTCATCTCACCATAACCCCAACCCTAACACTAACAATAACACTAACCCAAACCCGAACCATCACCTTAAACATAATCCTCACCCCCACCCTCACCCTCAGCCTAACCCTCACCCTAACCCTCATACTCACCCTCACCCTAACCCTAATCCTAAACCTAACCATATCCCTAAACCTCAACCTAACCCTCCCCCCACCCCTAACCCTAACACTAACCCTAACCCTAACCCTGACCTTAAACCTAACCATAAGCCTCACCCTCAGCCTCACCCTCACCCCAAACTTAACCCTAACCATAACACTAACAATAAACCTAACCCTAACCCTAACCCTAAACCTAATCCGCAACCCCACACTCACCCTCACCTTCAGCCTAACCCTCAGCCTAAGCCTAACACTAATCCTAACCCTCACCATAATCCTAACCTTAACCCTAAACCTAAGCCTAACCCTAAACCTAACCTTAAACCTAACCCTAATCCTCAGCCTCACCCCCAAGCTAACACAAACCCTAAACCTAACCCTCACTCTAAGCCTAAGCCTAAACCTAACCCTAACCCTCACCCTAACACTTACCCTCACCCTAACACTAAACCTGACTCTCACACTAACCCTCACAGTAACCCAAACTATCACCCTAAACCTAAACCTAACCCTAACCCTAACCCTCAGCCTCACCCTAGCCCCCACCCTAAATTTAATTCTAACCCTAACCCTCAACCTAACCCTAACCCTCATCCTCACCCTAAACCTCACACTAACCCTAGCCCTAATCCTCAATCTATCCCTCACCCTCACCGTAACCCTCACCCTAACCCTTACCCTAACAATCACCCTAATCCTAACCCTCACCCTTAGGGGAACACTCACCCTCACCGTAAACCTCACCTTTACTCTTACTGTCACGCTCACCCTAACACTCACCCTAACTCTAACCATCATCCTAACCCGAACCCTAACCCGACCCCTAACCATCACCCAAAACCTATTCTTCAACCCAACCTCACCCTCAGCCTAAACTTAAGCCTAAGCCAAACCCTAACCCTAACCCTCACCCTCAGACTCACCCTCACCGCAAACTTAACCCAAAATATAACACTAACAATAACCCTAATTTTAACCCTAACCCTAACCCTAATGCTCACCGCCACCCTCACCCTCATCCTAACCCTAATCCTAACCCTAGTCCTAACCCTAACCCTCATTGTAACCCTAAACCTAACCCTAACCCTAAACCTAAACCTAACCCTAAACCTAACCCTAATCCTCAGCCTCAGCCTCACTCTATCCCAAACCGTAACCCTAAACCTAACACTAACCCTAAACCTAATGCTCACACTCACCCTCACCCTAAACCTAATCCTAAACCTAACCTTATCCCAAACCCTAACCCTCACCCTAAGCCACACCCTAGCCCTCACCCTAACCCTAATCCTAAAACTAAAACTCATCCTAATCCTAAACCTAACCCTCACCCTAACCCTAACCCTCACCCTCATGCTCTGCCTAAGCCTAAGCTTAAGCCTAAGCCTAACCCTAAGCCCAAACCTCACCCTAACCCTAAACCTAACACTAACCCTAACTCTAACCCTAAACCTCACCCTCAACCTAACCCTAACTCTAACCCTAATCCTAAACCTAAACCTTATTCTAACCCCAAACCTAACCCACACCCTTACCCTCACCGTAAACATAACCCTAGCCCTTACAGTAACAATAACCCTAACCCTAACCCTAACACTCACCCTAACCATAACCGTAATACTCACGGTAAACCTAACCCTCAACCTAACACTACCCCTAACCCTAACACTAACCCTCACCCTAACCCTAACTCTAATCCTCACCCTAAACCTCACACTAACCCTAACACGAATCCTCAATCTAACCCTCAACCTCACCCTAACCCTAACCCTAAACCTCACCCTAACCCTAACCATACCACTAACACTAATTCTAAGCCTAAACCTCACTCTCACCCTGACCCTAACTCTAACCCTAACCATAAAAAGAAACCTCATCCTTACCCCAAACCTAAGCCTCACTCTCACCCTCACCTTAACAGTAACCCTAACTCTAACCCAAACAATAACTCTAACCCTTACCCAAACCGTCACCCTATCCATAACCCTCAACTTAACCCAAATCCTCACCTTAACACTTACCCTCACCCTAACACTAACCCTAACCTTAAAACTAACCCTCCCCCAACCCTATATCTAACCCTAAACCTCACCATCACCCTACCCCTAACCCTAACCCTAACCCTAAACCCCACCCTAACCCTAACCCTAACCCTCAACCTCAACCTCACCCTCACCATTACTCTAACCCTAACCCTAAAATTACACTAACCCTAAGAATAACCATCAACTTAACCCTAATCCTCACCCCCAGCCTCACCCTCAGCCTAAGGCAAAGCCTAAGCCTAAGCCTAAACCTAAACCTCACACTCACCCTCACCCTAACCCTAATCCTAACCCTAACCCTAACCCTAACCCTAAACCTCAACCTAACCCTCAAGCTAACCTTAACCCTAACATTAACATTAACCCTAACCATTGAACTAAACCTCCCCCTAAACCTAAACCTAACCCTAAACCTCACCCTCACCCTAACCTTAACCTAAACCTAACCCTATCCCTAAACCTCAACCTAACCCTCACCCTCACCCTAACCCTAACACTAATCCTAACCCTAAACCTCACCCCAACCCTCCCTCTAACCCTAACTCTAACCCTAAACCTCACCCTCACTCTAACCCTAATCCTCACCCTAAGCATAAACCTCACCCTAACCCTAATCCTAAACCTTACCCTCACCCTAACCCTAACCCTAAACCTAAAGCTAAACCTTAACCTAAACCTCACCCTATCCGTAACCCTCACCCTCACCCTCAAACTCACAATAACTCTAACCCTAACCCTAACAATAACACTAACCCTAACCCTAACCCTAACCCTAACCTAACATAACCCTCACCCTCAGCCTCAACCTCACCGTAACTCTAACCCTAACCATAACACTAACAATAACCCTATCCCTAATCCTCACCCCCAACCTCACCCTCAGCCTAACCCTAAACCTAACCCTAACCCTCAACATAACCCTAACCCTAACCCTAACCCTAAACCTAAACCTAATCCTCAGCCTCATCCTAACCCTAACCAAACCCTAACGCTGACCCAAACCCTAACCCTAACCCTAAACCAAACCCTCACACTCACCCTCACTCTAACCCTAATCCTAAACCTAACCCTACCCCTAACCCTAACCCTCACACTAAGCCTCACCCTAGCCCTCAACCTAACCCTAATCCTAACTCTAAACCTCATCCTAACACTCACCCTAACCCTAACCCTAAACCTCACCCTCATGATAGGCCTAAGCCTAAGCCTAAACCTAACACTAACCGTAAAACTAACCCTAACACTAACATTAATTCTAACTCTAAACCTCACTCTCACACTAACCCTAAATCTAACCCTAACCCAGAACCTAAACCTAATCCTAACCCTAACCCTCACACTCACCCTAACATTAACCCTAATCCTAATCCTAACCCTAAGCATAACCCTCAGCCTCACCCTAACCCTCACACTAACCCTAACTCTAACACTAACCCTATCAATAACCCTCACCCTAACCCTCACCCTAACACTAACTATAACCCTAACCTCACACTAACCCTAACCCTAAACCTAAACTTCAACCTAAACCTCAACTTAACCCTAACCCTCACCCTCACCCTCAACCTGAAAGTAACTCTAACCCTAAACCTAACCTTAACCCTAACCCTTACCCTAACCATAACCATAACCCTCACCCTCAGCCTCACCCTCACCGCAAACATAACCCTAACAATAACCCTAACCCTAATCCTCACCCCCACCCTCAACCTCAGCCTGTCCCTAAGCCAAAGCCTAACCGTAACATTAACCC
>NW_027204661.1:0-23198 GCF_024711535.1 Dipodomys merriami | reverse complement strand
AAGACAAAAAAGAAGGATGCAGAGGATGGAGGTAGCAGTAGAATAAACCCAAGGTTGTCTGTTATCCAACCCCTGACCAGACCACAAAAGAATCATGATCAGGGCCCCTGGAAAATCACAGACTCTTCAATATTAATGTGCCCTGCTAATTTCCAATTTTCAGTCTGAAATTTTCAAGTATACATCTGTCTTGCTATCAGACTACTTGTACTTAGTACTGACAGAATTCTTAACGTATCTGTCATTTTATGCTTTAACAAAGATCTACTTTACTAATTATCTTTTTAAGAGTTTATTTAGAATTCTGAAGAGGAATCCGGTAGCAATGTGAATAATATACTTGAAAACTGAAACTGAGTGCTGAATCTAAGTGTAAGAGAAAAGGAATGCATGAGAGGAAAAAAAATGACCAGAATGAGATGGACAATAATGTAAGAAAATTTCCTGTACAGTTCTCAAAATACAGAAAAAGAATATACAGCAAATCCAACTTTCAAACACTTAATTAAAGTGGAGAGTCTTTATTTTAAGCAAATGTTAAAAATAGAAAATGAAGCCAGGTGCCAGTGGCTCATGTCTGTAATCCTAGCTATTCAGGAGGCTGAGATCTGAGGTTCAAAGCCAGCCCGGTCAGGAAAGACAGTGAGACTCTTATCTCCAATAAACCACTCACAAAGCCGGAAGTGGCTCTGTGGCTCAAGTGGTAGAGCACTCGCCTTGAGCTGAAGAGCTGAGGGACAGCGCCCAGGCCCAGAGTTCAAGCCCCAGGACCAACGATAAAAAAAAAGAAAAAAGAAAATGAATTATCAATTTTCCAAGGATTTAATGCATTTCCAGTATATACAAAACTACCAGTCATTCAATGAAAAACAATTCTTATCTATTCTCTCACTATTTTGCTACTTTTCCTTTTGATTATAGGCAGAAGAGGTTATGTATAGAAGAGGAGGGACCATCATATATAAACAGATAATTGCTCAATATATATTCATCTATGAGAAATAGTAATTGTACTAGTGTACACATGTTGAAAAAAAGAAAACTAGTTGGTATGACCTAGGTCGTACAAATAAAAAAAAAGACAATTTATATTTTGCTCTACTGCTTTTTTTAAATAAGTTTTTAGATCCTTGGTTTTCAATTTTCAGTCACTTAAAACCATAAAAAGTTTACAATGGAGATTATTCTGTAATTTTCCTGTAGGCTCTGATCATGATCATTAACACTAGCTGGATGACTTAAACTTGTGTCTTTCAAAAAGATATGGTGAAATACTAAAGAATGGGATATAAGAGAGCACAAAAAAAGGCATGAAAACAAGCACAATTAACAAAGGCCAATAACAAAAACCATCACATACGCTTCCAATTCCTGTTTCATCTTTGTGAATTCCTCCTTTGTCATCGACCCTTCTCCTTCTCCAAGCTTCTGTAGTTTTTCCCTTGAAGCATCAAAATCAGGTCTTGGTGGTGCCGGTGGGATCTATAAAAAAAAAAACCTATCATTAGTTTTATGGGACTATTTCATTTCGTTTCACACCGTAGCACTGCAACCATCAAAGGCTATGTTTGAGAAAGCTAAGGTTATCCTAAGTTAACTGAGCACCAGCAATAGCCAAATTCAGATTAAAGAATTTCACAAGATCAATTGACACTCTTGAGGTCCTTTCACCAAACAGGAAATACAACATAATACTATTTTCTAGGTATTGGAATAATTCTCAACTATCAACTTGCAGACTTCTTCCCAGTATTTTCAAAATCATATGTAACTAAGCTGTGATTTACTACATACTGAATGAGTATTTGCAGCAAATACTCATACATTTTTCAGAAGTAGGCAAAGGTTATAATTAAATACCAAAGTAATTTTTTTTTTTTTGGGTCCGGTCGTGGGGCCTGAACTCTGGGCCTGGGCGCTGTCCCTCAGCTCTTCAGCTCAAGGCTAGCACTCTACCACTTGAGCCACAGTGCCACTTCCGGCTTTTTTCTTATGTGGTGCTGAGGAATTGAACCCAGGACCTTGAGCATGCAAGGCAAGTGCTCTACCACTAAGCCATCTTCTCAGCCCCAGTAATTTTTTTTTTATAGTCAGTCATGGGGTTTGAATTCTGGGCCTGGGCACTGTCCCTCAGCTCTTCAGCTCAAGGCTAGCCACAGCGCCACTTCTGGTTTTCTGGTGGCTTATTGGAGAGTCTCATGGACTTTTCTGACCGGGCTGGCTTTGAACTGTGATCCTCTAATCTCAGCCTCCTGAGTAGCTAGGATTACAAGCGTGAGCCATCAGCGCTGGGCCTGTGTGATTTCTTTTTTTTTTTTTTTTTTGGGTCCGGTCGTGGGACCTGAATTCTGGGCCTACGCGCTGTCCCTCAGCTCGTCAGCTCAAGGCAAGTGCTCTATACCACTTGAGCCACAGCGCCACTTCCAGCTTTTTTTCTTTTTGCTTATATGGTGCTGAGGAATCAAACCCAGGGTCTCATGCATGCAAGGCAAGCACTCTACCACTGAGCCACCTTCCCAGACCCTGTGTGATTTTTTTTAAAGAAAATAAATGAATACTAACAATACTATCCAGCAAGAGATATTAAAAAGAATCCTAACTACATATTGGTTTGCTGGGCACTAGTGGCTCATGCCTGTAAATCCTAGCTACTCAGGAGGCTGAGATCTGAAGATCAAGGTTCAAAGCTAGCCTAGGCAGACAAATCTAAGAGATTATAGTAGGTAAGTAGCAAATACCTAAAAGTAGAATTGTGGCTCAAGTAACAGAGCTCTAGTCTTGAGCAAAAAAGCTTAGACAGTGCCCCAGGATCAGCACCAAGAAAAAAAAAAAAAAAGAGTTGGGGGATCTTGAACTGAAAGATTGTACCAGAAGCAAGACTTTACAATAACAAGACAGAAAGTAATGACAAACCTCATTCTAGTGATCCACAGACAAGAAGTAAGCACTGAATAAAAAGTAAACACTTAAATAAAAACATAAGATGTAGACAATACATTTCATTTAAGAACTTGATATGAGAAAAAAATTAACTTAGAAGAGAGGCTTATGTGTAAGAATTATTAAGGGTAAAATGAAAGACAGAAGCTAAAGAGAAGGGCTGGGAAGGTGGCTCAGTGGTAGAGTGCTTTGCCTTACATGCATGAGGACCTGGGTTCGATTCCTCAGCACCACATAAGCAAAAAGAAAAAAGCTGGAAGTGGCACTGTGGCTCAAGTGGTAGAGCGCTAGCCTTGAGCTGAAGAGCTGAGGGACAGCGCCCAGGCCCAGAGTTCAGGCCCCACAACCGACCAAAAAAAAGAAAAAAGAAAAAGAAGCTAAAGAGAACAATTGAGGGGCTGGGAAGGTGGCTCAGTGGTAGAGCGCTTGCCTTGCATGCCTGAAGCCCTGGGTTCAATTCCTTAGCACCACATAATCAAAAAAGAAAAAAGCCGGAAGTGGCACTATGGCTCAAGTGGTAGAGCGCTAGCCTTGAGCTGAAGAGCTGAGGGACAGCGCCTAGGCCCAGAGTTCAGGCCCCATGACCGGACCCAAAAAAATAAAAATAAAAAAAAGAACAATTGAGATCATAGGAAAGTAAAAAAGAAAAGTCTGAAAGAAGGGATGGGGGTATGGTTCAAGGATAGAGAACTTGCTTAGCAAGCACAAAGTCCTGGATTTAATCCCTTGTACTGTAACAAAAAGGAAGGAGAAAAAAAGGGCAGGAAGAGTAGAAAGGAGGAAAAGTGTTGTACCAAGAAAGCAACAGGGTTAGAAAATATCAAGTATGGTTGAACACATTTTTGTTGAGTTATTACTATATGGCCAGGCATAATGCTGAGCTGAACACAGGTTTTATAAAGATTAATAAGTCATGCTAGGGGCTGGGAAGGTGGCTCAGTGGTAGAGTGCTTGCCTTGCATACATGAGGCCCTGGTTCGATTCCTCAGCACCACTTAAGCAGAAAAAGCCGGAGTGGTGCTATGGCTCAAGTGGTGGAGTGCTAGCCTTGAGCTGAAGAGATGAGGGACAGTGCCCAGGCCCAGAGTTCAAGGCCCAAGACCGGCGCGCGCGCGCGCACACACGCGCGCGCACACACACGCACACGCACACGCACACGCACGCACACACACACACACACACACACACACACACTCTTAGTCTATGAGGAGCATTTAACCTGTAAAAGACAAAAGTAGTGAAAAAGTACTATCTTGTAAGAGAGGAAAGATAAGAATAGGATGAAAAAAGAAAACCACCACTTTTCATTCACTAAAACCTGAGTTATAAGTCGGCACCAGTGGCTTATGCTTATAATCCTAGCTACTCAGGAGGCTGGGATATGAGGACTGAGGTTCAAAGCCAGCCAGGGCAGGAAAGTCCATGAGATGTCTATCTCCGATATATTGCCCAGAAAAAGCCAGAAGTGGTGCTGTGGTTCAAGTGGTCAAGTGCTAGACTTGAGCAAAAGAAGCTCACGGACAGAATCCAGGCCCAGAGTTCAAGCTCCAGACTAGCAAAACATAAAAAATAAAAATCTGAAACAAATGACTGAAAAGTAGTGCTGGCCACAAGGACAGAAATGGGATAATGTCACAATGATTTTAGGGAAATTATATAAAAACTAACTTTCCCGGGGCTGGAAAGGTGGCTCAGTGGTAGAGTGCTTGCCTTGCATGCCAGAGGCCCTGGGTTCGATTCCTCAGCACCACATATGTAAAAAGAAAAAAGCCGGAAGTGGAGCTGTGGCTCAAGTGGTAGAGTGCTAGCCTTGAGCCGAAAAGCTGAGGGACAGCACCCAGGCCCAGAGTTCAGGCCCCATGACCGGACCCCCCCAAAAAAAACAAAAAACAAACAAACAAACAAAAAAACTAATTTTCCCAACTATCTGGTCAAAAGCTGAGGCTGAGTAAGGGTTGTTTTTTCTTTTTTTGTACAAGGCCATGCTAATCCTCTCTGTATTGTTCCAATTTTAGTATACATGCTGCCAAGGCAAGCACGTAAGATGTATTTTTTATTACAACATCTTACAGAGCCTTCTATTTCTTAGTATCCATCTGCCTAAGAGTTCAAAGAACCAGTATGGTTCTCTTAGTTACATTTAATAGTCCCTTCAGTAAATTCCCAAGGAGAAGACTGTTGACATTCTAGCATTAAAAATTTAAGCTTAGCTAGGCACTGGTGGTGCATGCCTATAATCCTAGTTACTCTGGAGGCTAAGATCTTAGGATCATAGTTCAAGCCCAGGCAAGAAAATTCGTGAATTTCTTATCTCCAATTTACCCCCAAAAAACTGGAATGGAGCTGTGGCCCAAAGTGGTAGAGGACTAGCCTTGAGCAAAACAGCTCAGGGACAATGCCTAGGTCCTGAGTTCAAGCACCACATCCATTACCACCACCAAGAATAATAACAACAAATTAAATAAATCTCAGTTCTGAACAAGATAAGAAGATAATTTAGGATAAAAGGTAATAGCCAGGCTGGGAAGGTGGCACAGTGGTAGAGTGCTTGCCTTGCATACATGAGGCCCTGGGTTGGATTTTTCAATACCACAAACACAGAAAAAGCCAGAAGTGGTGTGGCTCAAGTGGTAGTGCTAGCCTTGAGCTGAAGAGCTGAGGGATAGCTCCCAGGCCCAGAGTTCAGGGCCCACAACAGACAAAAAGAAAAAAAAAGGTAATAGCCTTGCAGGGTTTGGTGGCTCATGCCTGTAACCCTTGCTACTCAGAAGACTGAGATCTGAGGATCGAGGTTCAAAGCCAGATCAGGCCTCTGAGACCCTTATCTCTAGTTAGCCAGCAAAAAACCAGCAGTGGAGGTGTGACTCAAGTGGAAGAGTGCCAGCCTTGTACAAAAAAGCTAAAAGAGAGTTAAAGGCCCTGAGTTCAAGCCTTAGTTCTAGCGCGCGCATGTGCGCACACGCACACACGCACGCACGCACACACACACACACACACACACACACACACACACACACACACACACACTAGCCCAGTGTTTTGTAACTAGCAGTTTGAAAAATCAATTGGTAAGTAAAAAATGCTAAACAAGATTACAACACATAAGTATCTAAAAATGCTTCTAGAAAATGAAATCTTTGTACTTACAATGTAACCTGCATAGTCTTCATTTTCAACGAAGGAATCATGAAGCCAGATAAATTCTTCATGTTGTCGGACAACAGAAAACTCATTTTGCTTAAAATTTGGCAATGAACTCTACAAAGATATGAGATTCTTGTGAATAAAAATCAAAATTACACTAAGATGTAATGTTTAATAAACATTTTAGGTCCTTGATTTTAAATACAAAGACTATCAGAGACTTTAAACTATACATGATAAGCTGAAAAACTATTTTCCCCTTTTTGGGAAAGTGAGCGGATAGGTAGTTAGCATATTGTACTGCTCCCATCACTTAAAAATTATCCTGTTGAGGGCTGGGAAGGTGGCTCAGTGATAGAGCGCTTGCCTTGCATGCATGAGGCCCTGGGTTCAATTCCTCAGCACCACATAAGCAGAAAAAAAAAGCCGGAAGTGGCGCTGTGGCTCAAGTGGTAGAGCGCTAGCCCTGAGCTGAAGAGCTGAGGGACAGCGCCTGGCCCAGAGTTCAGACCCACAACCAGACCCACAAAAAAGAAAAGAAAAGAAAAGAAAAATTATCCTGTTGAGTCGAGCACTATAGGCTTACACCTATAACCCTAGCAAATCAGGAGGTTGAGATATGAGACTCTCACCTCAAAGCCATCCCAGGCAGATAAATATAAACTCTTACCTCCAATTAATCGCCAAAAAAACAGAAATAGAGGTATGGATCAAGTGGTAGAACACTAGCCTTAAGCACAAAAGCGCAGGAACTGCACTCAGGTCATGATTTCACTAAAAAGCCGTAAGTAGAGCAGCAGTGGCTCAAGTGGTAAAACAGTAGCTTTAAGAGGGTAAAAAAAAAAAAGCTCAAGAGCACCCAGACTCTGAGTTCAAGTCCTAGGACCAGCACAAAAAGAACCTTTTTACTCAAACATAACATTAGCACAATATTAACACAATAGCTAAAATAATACAAAATCTCATTTACCTTTGTATGTACAGTGAATTTTACTTTATCTCTTTCACTAAGAGCATCAGAAATGTCCACCTGTAGAGCAGCATCACTTTGAAGATCTACACTTATTGCTTTAAGCTAGAAAAATAAATGAATACTTTAATTAAAATTTTATTCTTTATTTTTATTTTAACAAGGTTTTGTTATGTAGCCTTGGCAGGACTTAAACTCCGGCCTTCAATTCTCAAGGGCTAGGATTCAGGCATGAACCACACTGGCTCTGTGTGCTTTCATGCAACTTAATTCTTCTCTGACAATAAGACTACACAAAAAATGAAGAATCTCAAATCTAAAAAAAGTAGTGAAGCTCATTTTATCTACACATCTACAATGCAGCATGGTATGGGGTAATGCTATTACCTTAACCAATTTTTATTCTATACTGTTTAATTAAAGTAAGCTTTGCACACACCACTTAGCTAATCACCATCTGTTATCATTTCATCGAAAAAGAAAACTATTTTCCAAGAAGATGGGACATTAAAGTTCAAGTATTCTAATTTAAGGAATGTGCCTACCTTTCAGTGTAAAAGGAAAAAATACTGCTTCTTTTAATTCAGGAATATACACCGCAATTAGCAAATATAAACATATTACAAATATGTGATGTACTAAGAAAAATATACTAACATAAAGCCAAAAATAATGCTATATAAGCTTCAATGCATTTGAAGAACTGGGTAAGTTGCCTACTTAAGAGCTTCCATTTGCTGTCAATGAGATGATTTTCCCACTTACAATGCCAAGGAAGAACATAGGGCCTTGTACTGCTAGGTAAGTGCTCTACCATTCAATAATATCCCCTGCTCCTACACTAAATTCTTAAAATTTCATCCATGCTTCCCTTGACTTCAGAAATAACAATCCTCCTATCTATGCCTCTGTGTGGCTGGAATTACAGCTATGATCTATTATGCCCAGATTGTTCTTGGAGATAAGGTCTTGCTAGTTGTTTTGTTTGTTTTGGTTTGTTTTTTTTCCAGTCGTGGGGCCTGAACTCTGGGCCTGGGCACTGTTCCTCAGCTCTTCAGCTCAAGGCTAGCGCTCTACCACTTGTGCCACTTCTGACTTTTTCTGCTTATGTGTTGCTGAGGAATCGAACTAACATCCTTTCTCTAATAACTAGGGTGTATAATAGAAAAGCCAGTCTCTACAATGTTAATCTCTCACATCACACAATTTCACTGAAAGTTAATTGCTCCATTTCATCAACTCTAGATGTGTATATTTATATTTTAATACATTTGCAATAGATCTATCTTTCAACTGATGGCAAATTACAAATTAACTGGTAATAATTTTCTTCCTTCTAAATCTAAGAAAGTACTAAAGCTCATTTTATCTATATATCTACATTAAAGAAGGGCTTTCACTAGGCACTGGCAAAAGTATATAGTAAAAGATCTTTCGCTGGGCACTGGTGGCTCATGCCTACAATCCTTGCTACTCAAGAAGCAGAGATGTGGAAGATTGCTGTTGGAGGCCAGCCCAAGCAAAAAATTTGAAAATCTCATCCTGACCAATGAAAGTTAGAGGTACTGGCATACAACCACATCCGAGCTTTGTATTAAGTGTAAACTGGAGGATCATAATCCAGGCCATCCAAAGCATAAACACTATTCAACAAAAAACTACTTGCTAAGTGACAATAGCTCATATCTATAATCTTAGCTACTCAAAGGCTGAGATCTGAGAGTCATGATTTGAAGCCAGCTGGGGCAGGAAAGCCTAAGAGACTCATATCTCCAACTACCAAAAAAGCTAGAAGTGGAGCTATGGCTCAAGTGGTAAAGCAAAAAAGCTTAAAAACAGCGCTCAGGCCGAGTTCAAGCCCCAGAAGGGGCACAAAAAGGCGGAAAAAAACCAAAACATTTGATCAAGATGCACTCATAACCTGACTTATAAAATTGAAATCCCTTTATCCAACTACCTAATAAAAACTAATTTAAAAATAACTTGAAAAATGACTAAAGCAAAAAGGCTCCTGCCTACAAGTGTGAAGCTCTAAGGTGAATACCCAGAATCACAAAAAGCAAGATGTTTCATTTAACTGTATCTTAGATTTGATAAAACATTATGTTACAGGGGCTGGGAAGGTGGCTCAGTGGTAGAGCGCTTGCCTTGCATGCATGAGGCCCTGGGTTCAATTCCTCAGCACCACATAAGCAAAAAGAAAAAAGCCGGAAGTGGTGCTATGGCTCAAGTGGTAGAGCGCTCGCCTTGAGCTGAAGAGCTGAGGGACAGCACCCAGGCCCAGAGTTCAGGCCCCACCACTGGACCCAAAAAAAAAACAACATTATGTTACAAATTTAGTATTAATTACATAAAAATCTGTAAATTTTATTAAAGAAAAAAGCTATAATGCAAACAACCTATGAATCTCCAACTTTAATTAACTTTCCTCAACTAGTGAGTTCAGAAGAAATTTTCCACTTGACTACATTCAGTGGTTTAATCTTTATCTGGGCCAATAAACTTTGTACTTTGTCAGAGACAGACTTAAAGATCTGTCGTTCTAGTCAAAAGACTAGTACAGACAATATGGAGTAAACAAAAAAGTTTGATTAAAAAGTAATTTGAGTTGGGCACCAGTGGCTCATGGCTATCATCCTAGCTACCCAGAAGGCTAAGATCTGAAGACTGCAGTTCAAAGCCAGCTCTGACAGGAAAGTCTGTGAGACTCTAATTAATCACCAGAAAACCAAGTAGTGCTGTGGTTCAAAGTGGTAGAGCACTAGCCTTGAACAAAAAAGCTCAGGGACAATGCCCATGCCCTGATTTCAAGCCCTACAACTATCAAAAAAAAGAAAAAATGCAAGTAGGGTGGTGTACCCCTATAATCCTAGCTATTCGGGAGGCTGAAATCTGAAGATCAAGGTTCAAAGCCAGCCTGGGAAGGAAAGGCTTTGAAACTCCTATCTCCAATTAACCACCAAAAAGCTAGGAGTGAAGGTATGGCTCAAGTGGCACAAAAGCCAAAAAGCCCAAAAGCCAGGGACAGAACCTGGACCCTGAATTCAAGTCCCAGGACTAGCACACATACACAAAAGAAAAATAAATTTTAAGAATTCAGTTCTCTTTTGCCAAAGAGAACACCAAAAGTAACTTTGGTTATTCCAATAGTTATCCCACTGGTCTCTGGCTTCTGCCCACCATGATCTTAATAAACTACAACCGTTCCTGTATTCAAAATACAAGGGCTTCACACTGTAGAAAAGTTAAAGCCCTTATATTGGTCCAGCAGGCACTGTAAAAGCTCCACCTGACACGATCTCTATCTAATTCACTATGCTCCTGGCTCACAGCACTCCTGCCATATGGTTTTGCCTTGCTATTCCTTGAACATATAAGCACACTGCCAATTCAGGAGACACATGGCAGAACTAGAGTCAGAGATACAATTCTGCCCCGAACATTCTGCCCCCAGATATCTACCTGCATGGCTCACTTCCTTTCCCTGCTCCTCCTCTTCTTTTTCTTCCCTTCTTCCCCTCCCAGCTCTTCTCTACCCTCTCCCCTTCTTTCTTTGCCAACGCTGGGACTTAAACTAAAAGTCTCATGCTCTTACTAAGCTTTTTCACTCACAGCTGGCACTCTACCATTTGAACCATTTCCAGCTTCTTTCTGCTGGTCAATTTAGGAGTCTTACAGATTTGTCTATACGAGCTGGCCTCAAACCATAATCCTCAGATCTCAGCCTCCTCAGTTTCTAAGATTAGTTGTATGCACTTGAAAGGTTTCCTTCAAGTCTTAAAGTCTTTCTCAGGAAGGCTTTCCTTACCACCCAGTCTAAAACCACAGCTCAAATCACTGTACTCTCCCTACCTAACAATCCCTATCCCTCCTTTGTTTCCAGCATTTATTTACCATGTAATACACTTTTTACTGTATAATGGCCCTCCCTGACTAGAATTCAACTCCATTAGGACAAAGATTATAATATTTACAAAGTCAGTATTACCAATAAAATGTAAACATTTGAAGCTAGGCAATATAGCAATATGCATTTAATCTTTTTTTTGGGGGGGGTCGGTCATGGGGCTTGAACTTAGGGCCTGGCACTGTCCCTGAGCTTTTTCGCTCAAGGCTGGCACTCTACCACTTTGGACTACAGCGCCACTTCCAGTTTTCTGGTGGTTAATTGGAGTTAAGAGTCTCATGAACTTCCTGCCTGAGCAGGCTTCCAACCTGTTGTTTTTGTGGACAATGTGGCATATACCTATAATCCCAGCATGAAGGAAGCTAAGGCAGGATTAGGAGTTCAAAGCCAGCTCAGGTACTTAGGAAGATGAAGTCTGAGGATTGAGGTTGAAAGCCAGCCTGGGCAGAAAAATCCTGGAGATTCTTACCTCCAATTAACCAGTAAAGTGGAACTGTGCTCAACTGGTGGAGAACCAGCTGTGAGTGAAAAAGCTAAGGGACAGGGCAAGACCGAGTTTAAGGTCCAGTACCAGCACAGAGAAAAAAAAGTTCTCACTCAGGATCAACTTAATCATCAACTATCCTTGCTTTTACATTTAGCTGCTGAGTATGGGTAAAGTTACAACCATTTTTACTGGTTCACTGAAAGTTCTCTAAACTGCACTCGATTTTTAAAACCACTCTATAATCCCAAATAGGTATGCTCAACTTTCCTGATTCCTACAGCAACTATTCCAATCTTTTCCCATGTCAGCCTTCTACAATACTACCTCACTCTCAGCAAGTGACCTTGCCTCTCATATACCAGGAAGGCAAATGCCAGCAGCTGTCTTTCCCTCAGATCTACCAACATATCTTTCTATAAATATATAAATGTAGCCTTAATACTATCTTTGCCCTCTCAGTACTTCATACGGGTCTAAGCTGTCCACCTGATCATTTGATCTTCCTATTTGCAAAAGGATCTAATCACATACTGCTCTTCTATTCAAGTCCGGCCTTGTTATCACAAAACTTTCCCACTGAGTAACTAATTTCCAAACCCAATGATATTTTTCAGTCTTCTTGGCCTCTGTACAGTATTTTTCCTTGGCATAACTCAACATTTCCTCTTTGTTTTTTTTTGTTGTTGCTGTTGGTTGTGGGGCTTGAACTCTGGGCCTGGGTGCTCACCCTGCACTCTTTTTTTTTTGGTCCGGTCTTGGGGCCTGAACTCTGGGCCTGGGCGCTCTCCCTCAGCTCTTCAGCTCAAGGCTAGTGCTCTACCACTTGAGCCACAGCACCACTTCCGGCTTTTTTCTTTTTTGGAGGGGGGGGGTCTGGTCGTGGGGTCTGAACTCTGGGCCTGGGCACTGTCCCTCAGCTCTTCGGCTCAAGGCTAGCGCTCTACCACTTGAGCCACAGCACCACTTCCGGCTTTTTTTTGGGGGGGGGAGGGGGGTCCGGTCGTGGGGCCTGAACTCTGGGCCTGGGCACTGTCCCTCAGCTCTTCAGCTCAAGGCCACTTCTGGCTTTTTTCTTTTTGCTTATGTGGTGCTGAGGAATCAAACCCAGGGCCTCAGGCATGCAAGGCAAGCACTCTACCACTGAGCCACCTTCCCAGCTCCCCCAGCTTTTTTCTTTTTGCTTATGTGGTGCTGAGGAATCAAACCCAGGGTCTCATGCATGCAAGGCAAGCGCTCTACCACTGAGCCACGTTCCCAGCCCGCCCGGCACTCTTCAACTCAAGGCTAGTGCTCTACCACTTGAGCCACATTGCCACTTCTGGCTTCTTCTGTTTATGTGGTGCTGAGGAATCAAACCCAGGGCCTCATGCATTCTAGGTAAGCACTCTACCACTGAGCCACCTTCCTAGCCCTACTTCCCACTGCCTGGAGACTTTATCATTATGCACTTTATACACATTCTTCTCTCTATTAGCCACATCTACCTTGTAAACCATACCCCACAAGGAACTAAATCATCCATATAGGCTAACCTTTCTACTGATAGGCCCTGCTCCCATTTTCCCAGAACCCACAACATCCCCCTAGTCCTGAGGTCAATATTTCAGGGCAAGCTCATTTTGGTAATATGAATATTCAGAGCTGAGACCCAGAGCCCAACTACTTGTGTCTAACTATAGCTCCTATTGGCTATGACCTTGGGCAGATATTTCATCTTTCCTAATCTATATTTCTTCCCAAAGCAGGAGTAACAGCAGCAGACTTCATATGGAGAACTGAGTTAATACCTGGCATATACCTGGTGTTGTGGCTCAAGTGGTAAAGTGCTCACCTTGAGCTGAAGAGCTCAGGGACAGCACCCAGGCCCAGAGTTCAAGGCCCACGACTGATTAAACAACAACAAAAAAAAGTCAGAAGGAAACAAAAGTCAAATTGTTTTATGTGTCTACTGTTTTATCTATTTAGTGGTAAAACCTCAGGGCTTCATGCTTGTTAAGCAGGCTCTAAATACTTATGCCATGCCTCAAATCCCACATCCTTTTCTTTCTTTTTTTTTTTTTTTATCAATCTCATTGGGAAGCCCTGCATTCTATGTCTTTATTACTACTCATCCCTAGTTGTTCTCTCTCCTTTGTATTCTCATAACATTTTAAAAAAGGCATTATAATTCTACCTCCCCCACTCCATTGTGATGACCTCAGAACAGGAATTTTATCTCATTCACCTCTTTTATCCTCAGATAACAGTAGGTCACATTTTTTAACCTGAGATAATTACCAATAAACTTGGAGTATATTTAAGTTTAATGCCATGTAGATACAAAGTATAAACATTTGGACAAGTCTTGAAAAATAAGAAAAGGTGGTAGGTGAAGGTGAAGCCGGGCACTGGTCTGGATCATGCCTATAATCCTTCTAACTCAGGAGACCCAGATTGGAGGATGGCGGTTCAAAGCCAGCCTGGACAGGAAAGTCTCAAGACTCTTATCTCCAATTGACCACCAGAAAAACAGAAGTAGAGCCGTGGCAAAGTGGTAGAGCACTAGCCTTGAGCAAAAGAGGTCAGGGACGGCATACAGGCCTGAGTTCAAGTCCCACAACTGACCTAAATAAATAAAATACATGGGCTAGGTAATGTGGCTTAGTGATAGAGTGCTTGCATAGCATGCATGAAGTCCTGGGTTTGATTCCTCAGTACCACATACACAGAAAAAGCTGGAAGTGGTACTGTGGCTCAAGTGGTAGAATGCTAGCCTTGAACAAAAGACGCACAGGTGCCATGCCCAAGCCTTGAGTTCAAGCCCCAGGGCTGGCAAAAGAAAAAAAAATAATAATTAATAAAATAAAATACAGAGGTCTTTGCAATGATAAGTAGACTATAAAGTATGTATGTGTGGGTGGTAAGGGTGGCATATTAAAGCCATCCAGAAACAGTTATGAACAATGATGAATGCTAGCCTAAGAGGTTTTTTTCCTATTATTCCAAAAAAGAATGGGTCCAGGCTGTAATTCACAAAAACTTCACAGGACTCCATTTCAACCAATGACTGGACACAGTAGCACATCTGTTACACCAACGATAGGGGTAGTACAATGGGTAGAAGCATAATGGCATCCCAGAGACACTGAGAATTATAATTAGGAGGCTTGAAATCCTGGTTACCCATGACATAAAAGGAGACCTTATCTTGAAAAATACCAAGGCAAAGAGGAGCTGAAGGTTCTCAAAGGGTAGAGTGCCTGTGCCTGTCTGATAAGCACAAGATCCTAGATTCAATCCCAGGACCACAAAATGGGAGTGGGAAGGTTAAAAAAAATGCTTTTTAATAGCCAGGTCCAGTGACTCACACCTGTAATCCTAGCTACTCAGGAGGCTGAGATCTGAGGATTGTGGTTCAAAGCCAGCCCACACAGGAAAGCTCATGAGAGTCTTATCACCAATTAACCACCAAAAAGCTGTAAATAGAGCTGTGGCTCAAACATTTCCAAGGTGTGCTGATATGAGAATAAAGGGTATGCCTGATACAGAAGTTTCTTGCACAAGCTTTCCACTTAAAAAACTATTATTATTGTGAAGGAGGAGCAAGGATAGGAGTCCAGGAGATGGGTTACTCCACCTATAGTAATTTCTACAAACAATTATAATATTACCTAGAATTGAAATCAAATGCTAAGAAGGAATTATGTCATCACTCTGGTGTGAATGCTACTTAACATGCACATCAGAACAAAATGTGACCAGTTCAACAGGCTCATTTATTTACTAGATAATGTCATTGTCCTTCATCTAAGGAGGAAAATCTATTATTAAGATGCTGGGGCTAGCGCTGGAAAGGTGACTCAGTGATAGTGCTTAGCTTGCATGTATGAGTCCTGGGTTCGATTCCTCAGCACCACATAAGTAGAAAAAGCTGGAAGTGGTGCTGTGGCTCAAGTGGTAGAGCACTAGTCTTGAGCTGAAAAGCTGAGGGACAGCGCCCAGGCCCAGAGTTCAAGTCCTATGACAAAAAAAAAAAAAAAAAAAAGGCTTCAGCTAAAGATATCAAAACATGGCCAAGAGGACGCTGGTGTCTCTCACACCTGTAATAATTCTAGCTACTCAAGAAGCTGAGATCTGAGGATCAAGGTTTGAAGTCAGCTCTGGCAGGAAAATCTAGACTATCTCCAAATATGCACCAAAAAAGCTGAAGTGGAACTGTGGCTCAAGTGATAGAGTGATAGCCTTGAGCAAAAAAGCTCAGAGACAGAGCCTAGGGGACACACACACACACACACACACACACACACACACACACACACACACACACACACACACACACACACACACACACACACACACACACACACACACACACACACCCAAGTGCTAGGATCTCAAATCTGTAAGCCTAGGGGACACACACACACACACACACACACACACACACACACACACACACACACACACACACACACACACACACACACACACACACACACACACACACACACACACACACACACACACACACACACACACACACACACACACACACACACACACACCCAAGTGCTAGGATCTCAAATCTGTAATCCTAGCTACTCTCAGAAAGCTGAGACCTAAAGGATCACACTTAAAAGTCAGACTGGGCATAAACTCTGTAGTAACAACTGAGCAGCAAAAAAAAAAAAAAAAGCAAGCCTGATTAGAGTTGTGGCTCAAGTGGTAAAGTGTCCCAAACCCCTGAATGAGAACATGAGGCCGTCAGTTCAAACTGGTAAACCCCCCACCTCCACCTGCACACACACAAAAGCCATAATCTCTCCTCTCCAACTCCAAAAGACTCTATTTTAGTAAGGGCCAGAATCTACTAGTTTCTGTTTTGCTTTTCAAATATCTTAGGCAATTTTGGTTTGAGTAGGGTTTGTTTTTGAGACAAATTGCAGAAATTCCATCCTCCATCTCCACAACAAGTACTAGAATTTTACAGGAGGGTACTACTTACCTAACAGACATTGCTCACCCCAGGAGATTTGTGTGTGTGTGTGTGATACTGAAGTTTGAATTCAAGGCCCTGGCTTGCTCTACATGGAGACAAGCCTCCAACCCTACCCCAGAAGATTCTGGTCCAAGTATTTCAGGCCACTTGAGAAACATACACTGGTTCCCATGTCCGAAACTGTTGTATGGCCTCAAGACAACCCAGTTTCTCTGAGGTTTGGACTTCTTATTTATCAAAGGGGGGCATTAAGGTTCAGATGAATGAGAGGACCTTAAACAATGCTTACTACATCACCATGCTGTAATTATTATTATGATTCATTCAGTTCTACTGAACAAAAATAACAAAAATGTGGACATTTCCACATGAAATTCTAAAAGCTTTCTAACTCATATTTTTGTTGTTGTTTTACTTTTTAAGGATCAAGTCTAAGACCTTCCCATGCACTCTGTCACTAAGCTATGTTCCTAGATTATTTTTTCTACTTTTATAAGTTTCAATCTGTGCCAGGCACCAGTGGCTCACGCCTGTAATCCTAGCTACTCAGGAGGCTGAGATCTGAGGATCACGATTCAAAGCCAGCCTGGGCAGGAAAGTCGGTGAGACTCTCTTATCTCCAATAAACCTCTCAGAAAACCAGAAGTGGTGCTGTGGTTCAAGTGGTAGAACGCTCACCTTGAGCTAAAGAGCACAGGGACAGCACCCAAGCCCAGATTTCAAGCCCCATGACCAACCAAAAAAAACAAAAACAAAAACAAAAAACAGTTTCAACTGTAAGATTCAGTAACACAGACTGGGAATGTGGCTTCGTGGGAGAATGCTCGCCTCACATGCACGAAGCCCTGGGTTTGATTCCTCAGTACCACATAAACAGAAAAAGCCAGAAATGGCACTGAGGCTCAACTGGTACGGTGTTAGCCTTGAACAAAATGCTCAGAGACAGTGCCCAGGCCTTGAGTTCAAGTCCCCAGTACTGGCAAAAAAAAAAAAAGCAACTCAGGGACAGTGTCCACGGCCCCATGACTGGCCAAAAAAAAATTCAGTATGACTTTCCTGGTAAAGCATGCTCTTTCTATTCCTCCCTGTTTAACTTCACAACATGTGAAAAAAGTTTACAGACATGTTACTTAAGTGTTTTTATTTCTATTAGCATTTTTTTTACAAAAGCATAACGCCATTAACACTAATATTCATCAGAAAATATTCTACTTTTACTCGGTGTGTTGATGCACATCTGTAATATTAGCTGTTAGAAAGATAGAGACAGACAATGATGGGAAGGCAGGAATGAGAGGGAAAGAAGGAACAGTTTACACTAAGCAAAAGGAAAGAAATGTATTACCTGATGTGGAAGAAATAACGGTATTTTCAAAGCTCCTAGAATTCACAAACTTTATAGACCATGACAATGACAATTTGCCTTGTGAAGGTTAAAATGTGTTTGTGACTTTAACCAAGTATCACTATCCACAATACTGTGAAATATGTGAAATTTATTTAATCACCTAATCTCAAAAAACAAAAAGGAAGAAAAGTGAGAGAAGGGGTGGGTTAGGAGCGATGGGTGACAATGTTATCAGACACTTTGTATTCATATACTATTTTGCAGAATGGGAACTTCTTTGTATAACCACTTAAAGATAATAATAATAATAAAAGGTAGGTGGAGACAGAAGGACTGTATGTTGGAGACCAGTCAGGGCAAAGTTAGCCAGGCCATCTCTAAAAAAAAATAAAAAAATAAGCCAGGCAATGGTGGCTCATGCCTGTAATCCTAGCTACTCAGGAGGCTGAGATCTAAGGACCTCGGTTCAAAGCCAACCTGGGTAGGGAAGTCCATGAGACTCTTATCTCCAATAAACCACCAGGAAACCAGAAGTGGCATTGTGGCTCAAGTGGTAGAGCACTTGCCTTGAGCTGAAGGGCTGAGGAACAATGCCCAGGCCCAGAGTTCAAGACCCATGACTGACCAAAAAAAAAAAAAGTAAACAGGCTTGGCTGGGGGTTTGACTTGAATGATAGGGCACTTGCCCAGCATGCACTAGATCCTAGGTTCAATTTGCAGTAATGCAAAACAAGAACAAAGAAAGGGAGAAAATATTCTACTTTCTACTCCAACAATGCAAATATTTAAAAAACAAAAAACAAAAACAAAAACAACTTGCCGGGCACTGGTGGCTCACACCTGTAATTCTAGCTGCTCAGGAGGCTGAAATCTGAGGATAGCAATTCAAAGCCAGCCCAGGAGACTCTAATCTCCAATTAACCACTAGAAAACCAAAAGTGAGGCTCTGACTCAAGTGGTAGAACGCCAACCTTGAGCTGAAGAGCTGAGGGATTGTGCCCAGGCCCTGACATTTTATTTTGCTATTCAACTCAAGGGTCTCACAGACTTTTTGTCCAGGCTGGCTTTGAACCGAAATCCTCAAACACTAGCCTCCTGAGTCGCTAAGATTATAGGTATGGATCATTGGTGACAAGCCAGAACATTAAATTTTAGAATCTACAAATTCTATGTTTTTGAACTAACCAGAAAGTCTAAATGATAAACAATGCTTCTTTGTACAGAAAAGGCTAATTTGCGGTTGATTTTTTTTTTCAAGTATGCAACATCCTCTGCCTCTTTATTACTACCTGAGAGCTTTAGTGATAAAGGTCATCAGTTAATGTCCACTACCTCATCTCCTATTACAAACAACAATATCCTACCACGTCTTGTCACCTACCAAAAAAAATCTACTAATCAAATATATCTCTCACACTATTTAGGATAAATAAAAGCAAAATGGAAAACTGAAATGGAAAGAAAACCACAGAAGTTTGCTGTGATTATTCAAACACATTACCATACTTCACCCAAGGGAAATAGGGGTTTAAGGATAGCTGAGAGGGTGCAATCAGAAATGTTAAAGGATTTCTGACACCAAAGGTATAACAGTAGTTACCAGGACAGGATAGGAGGCATCGGGTGAGGATAAGGAAGGACACTGGTCAAAGGGTACAAACTGAGTTATAAGACGGTTCAGTTCTGGATACCTAATGTCGAACATGGTGATTATATTTAATAACAATGTATATTTAAAACTTGCTGAGAGTAGCTCTCAAGTGTTCTCATCCCCCCCCAAAAAAAAAGAAAGAAAGAAAGGGTGGGGGGGAGAGATAAAAGGACAACCAGGTGAGGCAATCATTTTACAATGTGTCAGAATGTCACGCTGGAAAATACAGTCTTATAATTTGTCAGACGTATCTCCATAAAGGTAGAGAGAACCCTGCAAAGGATGGGGGGAGGGGTGGGTGGTTATCAGAAAAAGTAGCGATGATCAGCGCAGGCTATGGTCTCTAGCACTGGGTGAAATCTGGTAGAACAATTTAGTACAGCTGAGATCTGGTGACTGTCAAGATCCTTGCCAAGGGGCGATGTGAATGTCTCCTCTAGAGACAGAACAGAGTGGACAGAAGGGACTTCGCGAGGTCCATAAGGAGCAAATGACGGGTGCCGCTGGGAAGGTCTGAGATTGTGTTTTCTCGGCCCCAAGTGGCAAGACTCAGGGCGTTCTAGCTCCAGCCTCCACGTCCCCACTTGCACCCTGCCCGGGGGTGGGGGGAACGGGAGGGGAAGAGGGTGCTCACGACGGGGTCCGAGGCCGGGCCGAGACAAGAAAAAAGCGGCCGTGGGTCCCCGGGAAATCAGGAACACGGCGGCCCCCAGGGAGGAAGGGCTGCGGGAGGGCGGGGCGCGATGCGGCCCGGGAAACCGAAAGGACGATCCCGACCGAGGGCCGCGCAGCCCGAGCCCCCTGCGCACACCACACCGGGGGAGCTGAGTAGGGGCGGGGAGGGGGGGGCTTTCTGCGTGAGAGAAAGAACCAGAACTTACTCCGCGGTCTTCCTCTGAGAGGAAGTCGGGGCCGTCGTCCAGGCCTTCCTGCTGGGTCGGCGGCGGGCCCGACGCGTCGGGGAGAGGATAGAAAGGGGAAGATACAAAGGGAGACATTAATGTCAGGCCGGCGCACTCCCCGCGCCCGCCCCGCGCCAGCCGCCCCCACCGCGCGCCCGGGGATCGACACCGCTGAGAACACCCACCATCATGGCTGCTCCGAGACCAGGACCGGCGCAGGCGCGCACGCACCGCCAGTGAGACGGAGCCGGCAACGCGGGGCGGGGCCAGGACTGGAGGCGGGGCACGAAGTAGCCCCGCCCCCTCGCGCGCGAGGGCGGGGTCTGTGAGGGAGAAAGGCGGACTCTCGGTATCTCCACGCAAGGTGCGGGCTCCTAAAAATCAGGGAGGGCTCGCAGATCCGGATCATCATGCTGGAGGCAACTCGCGGCTTGGCCAGCTCAGACCATGGAAGGCCACCCTTGAGGGGGAGCTGTCCAGTTCTTGTGCCCTAAGGGCTCTGGCAGAAAACCTGGCCTGCACTTTCACGAAACCACAGTAAATCATCTCGTCATGATAATTAATCACAATTAATATTTTGCCGATGGAAGTTGCAGGAACCAAGGGCCTTCACGTAGTAAGAAAGCAGGGACTATAATCAAGTTTTTACTGCCGAAGAGGTAATAACTACCTCAGGGTTTGAGGTGCTAATGATGGAGCACCATAAAAATGAGCGGTTCTTAGAACAGGGAGAATAATTCCTGATTCCCTAATGCAATTCAATTCCATTAATGACATCAGCATTTTGTGTTTAAGCCAAAAACCTCAGTCCTACTCAAAACCTTCCTCGCTCCTCATATCGAATCAATTACTCTTGCTCTACAGCTAATTCTCTCTTTACTTCACACGGTCCCATTTCCCACCTTTCTGTAGCAATAACCTTCAGCATCTCCTATGGACATTTTCAATAATCTCATTGATCTCGTGGTGTGTGTGTGTGTGTGTGTGTGTGTGTGTGTGTGTGTGTGTGTGTGTGTGTCTGTGTGTGTGTGTGCAGACATGCTTGTACTGAAGCTTGAACTCAAGGCCTGAGCACTGTCCATGGGCCTTTTTTCTCAGGGCTGTAGTGCTACTACTACTACTAGAGCCGCATTTCCACTTCTGGCTTTTTTGGTGGTTAATTGGAGATAAGAGTTGCACAGACTTTCCTGCCTGGGGCTGACTTTGAACCACAGTCCTCAGATTGTGTATCTGGGACAACAGGAGCAACAAGGTCAATCAATAATCACTTAGCTTTTTGTCTTTGTACAGCCCAGACAGGCCTGGCACTTAAGATCTTGTTGTCTTAACCTCTAGAGTTCTGGGATTAAGCCAAACACCACTGCCACTAACTCCTTTTTTTTTTTTTCTTTTTTTTTGCCAGTCCTGGGGATTCAATTCTGGGCTTGAGTGTTATCCTTGGCTCCTATTTGCTCAAGGCTAGCACTCTACCACTTGAGTCACAGTACCACTTCTGGATTTTTCCATGATTAATTGGAGATAAGAGTCGCACAGACTTTTCTATCTAGGCTGGCTTTGAACTGTGATTCTCAGATCTCAGCCTCCTGAGCAGTTAAGATTACAGGCATGAGCCACTGGCACCCAGCTTCCTCGCTTCCTCTTTCTTTCTTTCTTTCTTTCTTTCTTTCTTTCTTTCTTTCTTTCTTTCTTTCTTTCTTTCTTTCTTTCTTTCTGTCTTTCTGTCTTTCTGCCTTTCTTTCTGTCTTTCTTTCCTTATTCCTTCCTTCCTTCCTTCTTTCCTTTCTTCATTCCTTCCTTCCTTCCTTCCTCTCTCTCTTTCTTTCTATTTCTTTTTTTTTGTTTGTTTTTTGTTTTGTTGGTCATGGGGCTTTTACTCTGGGCTTGGGCGCTGTCCCTCAGCTCTTCAGCTCAAGGTAAGCTCTCTACCACTTGAGCCACGGCCCCACTTCTGGTTTTCTAGTGGTTTATTGGAGATAAGAGTCTCACAGTGTATCCTGCCTGGGCTGGCTTTGAACCGAGATCCTCAGATCTCAGCCTCCTAAGTAGCTAGGATTACAGGCATGAGCCACCTGCGCCCGGCTCTATTTCTTTTTTGTGCCAGTCCTGGGGTTTGAACTCAAGGCATGGGCTCTGTCCCTGAGCTTTTGTGCTGAAGGCTAGTGCTCTACCACTTTGAGTCACAGCCATTTCCTAATTTTTAGTAGTTAATTGGAGATAAGAGTCTCATGGACTTTCCTGTCTGGGCTGCCTTTGAACAACAATCCTAAAATCAGAGCCTCCTGAGTAGGCATGAGCCTACTTCCTATTTTTTTTCTTACTTTTCATATATCTCCCGTATGTATGTATTTATTTATTTTTTGTCAGTTGGCCTGGGCATTGTCCCTCAGCTCAAGGCTCAAGGCTAGTGTTCTAGCACTTGAGCCGCAGCGCCACTTCTGGATTTTTCTGCTTATGTGGTGCTGAGGAATCAAACCCAGGGCCTCATGCATGCAAGGCAAGCACTCTACCATTGATTCACCTTATTTATGCCAGTCCTGGGGCTTGATCTCAGGACCTGATCACTGTTCCTGAGCTTTTTTTGCTCAAGGCTAACACTCTACCACTTGAGCCAACAGCTCTACTTCCAGCTTTTACTGTTCATGTGGTACTGAGGAATTGAATCCATGTCTTCATGCATGCTAGGTAGGCACTCTATCACTAAGCCACATTCTCAGCCCCTCTCTCTTTTATTTTACACACTGCTGTCAGTTTTTCTCCTACAACTCAGATATGAATGATTATGCTACTTTTCTGCTCAATAATCTTTACAAACTTTCATTCTATAATGGTCAAATTCTTCAGCCTACAATTCTATACCTTATACATTGGAAT